>NC_068433.1:9918148-10060648 GCF_023373465.1 Oncorhynchus keta
TCTGGTACACTTCACAGTGATTCTGGTATTCTTCAGTGATTCCGGTACTCTTCACAGTGATTCTGGTACTCTTCACAGTGATTCTGGTATTATTCACAGTGATTCTGGTATTGTTCACAGTGATTCTGGTACCCTTCACAGTGATTCTGGTACACTTCACAGTGATTCTGTTACACTTCACAGTGATTCTGGTACTCTTCACAGTGATTCTCGTACACTTCACAGTGATTCTGGTACACTTCACAGTGATTCTGGTACTCTTCACAGTGATTCTGGTATTCTTCACAGTGATTCTGGTATAGTTCACAGTGATTATGTTAGTGTTCACAGTGATTCTGGTACTCTTCACAGTGATTCTGGTACTCTTCACAGTGATTCTGGTACACTTCACAGTGATTCTGGTACTCTTCACAGTGATTCTGGTATTCTTCACAGTGATTCTGGTACTCTTCACAGTGATTCTGGTACTCTTCACAGTGATTCTGGTACACTTCACAGTGATGCTGGTACTCTTCAAAGTGATTCTGGTATTCTTCACAGTGATTCTGGTATTCTTCACAGTGATTCTGGTACACTTCACAGTGATTCTGGTACACTTCACAGTGATTCTGGTACACTTCACAGTGATTATGTTAGTGTTCACAATGATGTTGGTACTGTTCACAGTGATTCTGGTACTCTTCACAGTGATTCTGGTATACTTCACAGTGATTCTGGTATACTTCAAAGTGATTCTGGTACTCTTCACAGTGATTCTGGTACTCTTCACAGTGATTCTGGTACTCTTCACAGTGATTCTGGTACTCTTCACAGTGATTCTGGTACTCTTCACAGTGATTCTGGTACTCTTCACAGTGATTCTGGTACACTTCACAGTGATTCTGGTATTCTTCACAGTGATTCTGGTATTGTTCACAGTGATTCTGGTACTCTTCAAAGTGATTCTGGTACTCTTCACAGTGATTCTGGTACTCTTCACAGTGATTCTGGTACTCTTCACAGTGATTCTGGTATTATTCATAGTGATTCTGGTATTGTTCACAGTGATTCTGGTACACTTCACAGTGATTCTGGTGTTCTTCACATTGATTCTGGTACTCTTCACAGTGATTCTGGTACTCTTCACAGTGATTCTGGTACTCTTCACAGTGTTTCTGGTATTCTTCACAGTGATTCTGGTCTAGTTCACAGTGATTCTGTTAGTGTTCACATAGATTCTGGTACACTTCACAGTGATTCTGGTATTGTTCACAGTGATTCTGGTACTCTTCATAGTGATTCTGGTACTCTTCACAGTGATTCTGGTATTCTTCACAGTGATTCTGGTATTCTTCACAGTGATTCTATTATTCTTCACAGTGATTCTGGTATTCTTCACAGTGATTCTGGTATTCTTCACAGTGATTCTGGTACTCTTCACAGTGATTCTGGTATTCTTCACAGTGATTCTGGTATTCTTCACAGTGATTCTGGTACTCTTCAGTGATTCTGGTACACTTCACAGTGATTCTGGTACACTTCAAAGCGATTCTGGTATACTTCACAGTGATTCTGGTATTCTTCACAGTGATTCTGGTATTCTTCACAGTGATTCTGGTACTCTTCACAGTGATTCTGGTATTCTTCACAGTGATTCTGGTATTCTTCACAGTGATTCTGGTATTCTTCACAGTGATTCTGGTACTCTTCACATTGATTCTGGTATTATTCATAGTGATTCTGGTATTATTCATAGTGATTCTTGTATTGTTCACAGTGATTCTGGTATTCTTCACAGTGATTCTGGTACACTTCACAGTGATTCTGGTATTGTTCACAGTGATTCTGGTACTATTCACAGTGATTATGGTACACTTCACAGTGATTCTGGTACTCTTCACAGTGATTCTGGTACTCTTCACAGTGATTCTGGTACACTTCACAGTGATTCTGGTATTCTTCAGTGATTCCGGTACTCTTCACAGTGATTCTGGTACTCTTCACAGTGATTCTGGTATTATTCACAGTGATTCTGGTATTGTTCACAGTGATTCTGGTACCCTTCACAGTGATTCTGGTACACTTCACAGTGATTCTGTTACACTTCACAGTGATTCTGGTACTCTTCACAGTGATTCTCGTACACTTCACAGTGATTCTGGTACACTTCACAGTGATTCTGGTACTCTTCACAGTGATTCTGGTATTCTTCACAGTGATTCTGGTATAGTTCACAGTGATTATGTTAGTGTTCACAATGATTCTGGTACTCTTCACAGTGATTCTGGTACTCTTCACAGTGATTCTGGTACACTTCACAGTGATTCTGGTACGCTTCACAGTGATTCTGGTATTCTTCACAGTGATTCTGGTACTCTTCACAGTGATTCTGGTACTCTTCACAGTGATTCTGGTACACTTCACAGTGATTCTGGTACTCTTCAAAGTGATTCTGGTATTCTTCACAGTGATTCTGGTATTCTTCACAGTGATTCTGGTACACTTCACAGTGATTCTGGTACACTTCACAGTGATTCTGGTACACTTCACAGTGATTATGTTAGTGTTCACAATGATGTTGGTACTGTTCACAGTGATTCTGGTACTCTTCACAGTGATTATGGTATACTTCAAAGTGATTCTGGTATACTTCAAAGTGATTCTGGTACTCTTCACAGTGATTCTGGTACTCTTCACAGTGATTCTGGTACTCTTCACAGTGATTCTGGTACTCTTCACAGTGATTCTGGTACTCTTCACAGTGATTCTGGTACTCTTCACAGTGATTCTGGTACTCTTCACAGTGATTCTGGTACTCTTCACAGTGATTCTGGTACACTTCAAAGTGATTCTGGTATTCTTCACAGTGATTCTGGTACTCTTCACAGTGATTCTGGTACTCTTCACAGTGATTCTGGTACTCTTCACAGTGATTCTGGTACTCTTCACAGTGATTCTGGTTCTTTTCACAGTGATTATGGTACTCTTCACAGTGATTCTGGTATTGTTCACAGTGATTCTGGTACTCTTCAAAGTGATTCTGGTACTCTTCACAGTGATTCTGGTACTCTTCACAGTGATTCTGGTATTGTTCACAGTGATTCTGGTACTCTTCAAAGTGATTCTGGTACTCTTCACAGTGATTCTGGTACCCTTCACAGTAATCCTGGTATTATTCATAGTGATTCTGGTATTGTTCACAGTGATTCTGGTACACTTCACAGTGATGCTGGTACTCTTCAAAGTGATTCTGGTATTCTTCACAGTGATTCTGGTATTCTTCACAGTGATTCTGGTACACTTCACAGTGATTCTGGTACACTTCACAGTGATTCTGGTACACTTCACAGTGATTATGTTAGTGTTCATAATGATGTTGGTACTGTTCACAGTGATTCTGGTACACTTCACAGTGATTATGGTATACTTCAAAGTGATTCTGGTATTCTTCACAGTGATTATGGTTCTTTTCACAGTGATTATGGTACTCTTCACAGTGATTCTGGTATTGTTCACAGTGATTCTGGTACTCTTCAAAGTGATTCTGGTACTCTTCACAGTGATTCTGGTACTTTTCACAGTGATTCTGGTACTCTTCACAGTAATTCTGGTATTATTCATAGTGATTCTGGTATTGTTCACAGTGATTCTGGTACACTTCACAGTGATTCTGGTACTCTTCACAGTGATTCTGGTATTCTTCACAGTGATTCTGGTATTCTTCACAGTGATTCTGGTACTCTTCACAGTGATTCTGGTACTCTTCACAGTGATTCTGGTATTCTTCACAGTGATTCTGGTCTATTTCACAGTGATTCTGTTAGTGTTCACGTAGATTCTGGTACTCTTCACAGTGATGCTGGTATTGTTCACAGTGATTCTGGTACTCTTCATAGTGATTCTGGTACTCTTCACAGTGATTCTGCTATTCTTCACAGTGATTCTGGTACTCTTCACAGTGATTCTGGTACTCTTCACAGTGATTCTGGTACTCTTCACAGTAATTCTGGTATTGTTCACAGTGATTCTGGTTATTTTCACAGTGATTCTGGTACACTTCACAGTGATTATGGTACTCTTCACAGTGATTCTGGTACTCTTCACAGTGATTCTGGTACACTTCACAGTGATTCTGGTATTCTTCACAGTGATTCTGGTACTCTTCACAGTGATTTTGGTACTCCTCACAGTGACTCTGGTAGCTTTCACAGTGATTCTGGTACCTTTCACAGTGATTCTGGTAATCTTCACAGTGACTCTGTTATTGTTCACAGTGATTCTGGTACGCTTCACAGTGATTCTGGTACTCCTCATAGTGATTCTGGTATTCTTCACAGTGATTCTGGTATTCTTCACAGTGATTCTGGTATTCTTCACAGTGATTCTGGTATTGTTCACAGTGATGCCCTCCAGTGCCAGGGGTACTACATGAGGCTGGGATTCATCAGTAGCGCCCCCTGTATGATCGGAAAACCTCGCGGCCGCTATTGTCCTAGTCCTCATGATCCCAGAGCATTGAGAGGATTAGATATTGTATTTTTTTTGCCTCATTTCCCCTTAAACACACAGTCAAACACACACTAAGATACACACTAAGATACACACACACACACACACGCAAACGCATACGCATACGCACACATACACACACACACACACACATGCCTAACTGCCGAGGCAAGAAAGCTGGATTTGTGGTGTTATGTTAGCCATTTTACCCATTGGCATTAGCCCGATAAGCTGCATCCTGTCAGTTTCCTCCAGGTTGGCACCAAAAAGTGTATGAATCCTCTGAGACCTTCATTATCATTATTTATGAAGATCATTATTTTGCAACTGTCTATGCTGTGGTTTTTTCTGAATTTCCTGATGCAAAACTAGCAGGCATCCTTCCCTGAGTAACATCTCTTCGTGCGCCTTATTGCTAATTAAAGATGTGTGAACTCTCTCTAAGAAGTGATGCTGACAAGCATTTGGTTAAATCTTTCCAACATTTAATCGTATCTACTAATTGGTTTAATGTACAGTGAAATAGGGCTGCTGATTTCTCTTAAATGGAAAGTGAGGAGGATTTCTCCTTTTTTTTGTGGAATTGCCGTCAAGTCGGGTTAAAAGCTTAAATAGAAGGAACAAACAGGGATTCGCTAAGCTGGAAATGAAATCTGAAGAGGTCTGGTTGCAAAAGCTACTCGTTTATAACTGCATGGTGTGTGGACTGATGGCAAAGACCCAAAAGTGAGAATGAGAACAGGTTTTCATCTACCAGTAACATGCTGTGTTACTGATCCGTAACATATTAAACAATACAAGTATTCAAATGCTTCAGTTTGTACCGACTTAGAGTCAAGAAACTGTTTTGTATCAGGATTGTGTGTTTTGAAGGCACTGGGAGAAAAAAAAACTCATATGCTTGGAGGAGCAAGAAAATTGCTTGCTAAAATTAGCTTGACCTTTCACCTCTCCCAGTTAGAAAATGGTGCTTAATGAAGCATTACAGGATGATGGCATGGACGTACATAAGCCCCCTCAGGCTTAGTGTTTGGAACATAGCAATCCTAAAATACTGCACAACTGCAGCCATTTAAACAACTGATCCAACACAAGACATTGCAGGCTCAGCTTTGGGAGCACTTTCAAAGAAATATTCCCATCCTTCCTCAGACCTCTCTATGTCATAACTGTAGCCACACAGATATTTCGAAACATGTTTGACATATCCCAGAATACATTGTGTTTTACCATCCACATTCAACTGAATTATTGGCCCTTTAGTCCTTTCTTCTTGACCCGGCTCACTTCAAGGATTCCAGGAATGGGGAGGATACAGTACACTAACTGTAATACATGTTCTGGTCTGTAAACCACAGCTAACTCCAGGCCCCCATTCATTCACCACCATTATGTCCAATTCATTCTTCAATTCATTCCTGGCTGACTGTCACGGCGTGGACATGAAAGTCCCAGTACAGAGAGGTGCCTCCGGGCTACACTCTTCATACAGTGGGACTTTCAAACACACTGACGGCTAGATTAACTCAGCCCAGTCCCCAGTGAAGGGGGCTGCTGCCCTACATAAGCATAATGAGCCTAAACGATGGCCATTCACACAGACAGACAATGGGCAAAGCACTCAAGACACGCTGCTCGCCGGCCATGAGGATTAAGGGACGTCATTATTTGATGGTGTTTGGCTAATTATGACTTTAGGTGAATGTGAAGTGGATTGTAAGCCCTCCAGGCACATAAACAGTGGAATAAGGAGGATTCATGTACTTTAATTTAGGATGCAATCCTCTATATAACACCCATAGGAATCCAGCAAATATTGGAGATGCTATTGGGACTCATACATAATTTATTTTACTCGAATTACTCGCACCATCCACAGTTCTTCTACCTCTTTTTCAGTGTGACTCATTTTGATACACGCCTTGAAATTACAATGATTATTACGCTGATTTGTGAAAACAGAAAGGCAAGCAAGCCCTTTGCTAATATACAGTATCACTGGGGGGAAAAAAGAATGTTGAAATATGCTTCTGATAAGGCCCATGGAAACTCAGCAGCAAGCGAAGCATTGCTTTATGGGTCCCTCAACTCTGTCACTCTCTGTTGCTGGTGGTTCTCCCTCACAACACTTTGGTCTGGACACAGCGCTAACCATCAAGTTTCACAACCGTAACATCTCCAGACACAATGTCGCTGACCAAAAAGAGAAAGAAAGAAAATAAAAAAAGAAGATAAAAGGACTCCAGGGGCTAAATGGAAACCCTACTTCTATTTGTGAGGTGTCATGGCTGAGAGAGAGGAGAGGAGGCACAGGTGTCAGACCTCACTGAGAAGAGGGAGGAGAGTGGTGTTAAACTCGTCTCCCTGGTGGACGATTATAATACACACACACACACACACACACACACACACACACACACACACACACACACACACACACACACACACACACACACACACACACACACACACACACACACAGACAGAGTCCGTGTGTGCACAAAGGAATGTGACCAGGTGGAAATGATGGGGGTCTATGTGAGCCTAGGGGACAAGGCTGTGGTACTGACAGTATTTATACCTTAGCTCAGTGTTTCCCAAACTAGGGGTCGCGATCCCCATCTGATTAGAACATTCGCTTACAAGAGAAACTCTCAAATAAAATGGTATGCCCCTTACACTGACAGATAAGACACTCGAGAACACATATGTGCCCACAAGAGGACAGGACCAGGCACTAAATCAGACTGGGGGGGGGGGGAAGAACATCACTAATGATGCTTTATTTTTCTACACAGAAGATCATACAAAATTATTTCCTTTTACTAGATGACTTTCTGAATTCCCCAATACTTTTTCGGATGCATTACAGTCGCTTCAAACCATACTGTCTTCAGATTGAAATACTGTCAAGAGTAACTGTCAGACGGATTTGTAATATGCTGTCATTTGCCTCCAAACAACAACAAAAGTAAACATTGGCCTTTGATTACATAACTTTTTTTTCACATGGTGGGGGTCACACAATTTTTCCAATATCATAATGGGGTCCCGGGCCAAAAAAAGTTGGGGACCCTTGCCTTACCTACTCTGTTGTAATGGTAGGAGAGGAGACTTTTTCAAACCACAGTTCACTAGCTGACTTATTTCAATCTTTAGCGAGGCTATTGCTGCACAACAATGGACACATTTACCAAAATTCAATGTGTGGCTACTGTTGTCTGTTGTAAAATGGGTTTCTGAAAAAAGGCTTAAGGGCTAACTGTAGGCTGTTCATAAAATACCGTTTCTGTGGAGACACAGACAGAAATGTTTGTGTGAAATAAGATTGGGCAGTGTGTGAGAGAGAAACAGAGGGAGGAGAGGAAAGATGGTGTGTGGTGGTGGAGGGAGAGATGTCCTGAGAGAAAGAGAGATGAACTTAGATTAGGAGGAGGAAAAATGAGCACGGGCAAATGAGAGGAGCAGAGGAGGGATGGAGGAGAGCGACTGAGAAAGGAGAGCAGGAAGAGAGCGGGGTGAGAGAAAGTCAATGCAGTCAATGTATAATGGATGATGAATATATGTGTCCTATGGTGACCAATAGGTTCTGTCTGTGCTCCTTTGCACCAGGCTACAGCCAGTGTAATTTGAGCGTGATAGGCCATCAAACAAGCCCACTCAATCACCCTCGCCCACAGCAGTATCAGACATACACAAGCTAAACCCTGCCTACCATTATCTTGAGGCACAGATTGCAGCTCTACACCACCATGGTCCTCAAGCCAAGGGAATGAGGTTATTCATATAGGTGCTTTCGTTGATGACATATTTGTTGGAGTAGGCCTAGAAAATAGCTTTGGCCTCCTCTCAGTCCTTAACAGTTTTAGGAGGCAAGACGTATCATGTCCCCTTGAGAGAGACAATGCCTTGTCGCTGACACTTCCAGTTCCTGTTTTGCACGTTGCTATATGCTGTTGGACGTGTTTTTAGCGTTATTTTTACGAGAAGCTGTCAATTTCTGTAATGACATCCGAGGTGAAAATTGTCTGTGAAAGATACAAAGTGTGCATTTCATTTACACATACATACATACATACATACATACATACATACATACATACATACATACATATATATATATATATATACATAAATGTATCACCGCAATTCATTATCACGGTCATATTTCCATAAACATATGAGTTTTCTATATCATTCATATCAATCTGACTGTTGTCTGTTTATCTCTCTGTGTTGCTATCTCGTCATGCATATCTTCATTCACTTGTTATCTGTCTATGTGTGTTGAAGGTATGCAAATGTGTCCAATGATAACAAAAAGCCTGACAGGTTTCTGTTGGTAATAACAAAAACTGACAGGAATCCATTCGTTTTATCTGCGAGTTGCTTTATTCTTTGAGATGCATGCTATCCCCTAAAGGTGACATCCTCGTATACAAACCAAATAGCACCTGACAACTGCCTCGTTCATTTGCTGCAAGTGTTTATTCCAGTCGTTGAGAACAACAAGCATCTCAGATCTCCGTCGAAAAATAAAACTGTAAACGCTGTAAAAAACAAAAAAAAAGAATTTAAAAAAAGAAAGTGTAGCAATCGCCCAAGGCCCTCTTTGTTTAATCTCAACGGGGTATAATATAATACATACACACCGTCACCATTTCTTATCTTATATCAGCAGTCGCTTTAAGTATTTCTGCAAACCTTGAGGCGGTGAATTATAAATCAATGGTAAACAAGATGACAATCAGACGAGTGTTGTTGCAAAGGAGACTAATGAAAGCGCCCAGCCTCGTCAATGACCTGGAGATTCACTAGGATAGACATGATAGTGACTCTAAACAGTCATGAACATAACAACCGCGTGGGGATCTCTTTCTCATGCTGGTGATGCCTTACCGAGCTGGCCAATACAAGATAAGATGGCCGCTGTGAAGGCGATGAGATGGGTTTCTTTGTCTATTCCCTTCCATTATGGAAACTTCTTCCCCTATTTTAATCTTGGTAGAGTTTGCTTTTATCGACAGTGGAGATTCTCATTGGATCCCAGAAAGGGATAGTGCTGTCTGTGAGAGCTTGCAGGCCTATTCCCTACGGTAATTCACATTTAAGTGCAAATATGTGCTACAACCTTTCTTCTGAATAAATTAGCATGTTTGCCATTGTTATTTTCTACTTTAGAGGACCTTAGAATGATCAAAGCACGGAGTTTGTTTGAAGAATGATACATACAGCATATTTTAGGCTAACAAGAAATTAAGATTCTCCTACATCTGTTGGGATTCCTTTCCCCCATTTAATTTATTAAATGTGAACTGTCAGCTTTTTTTATTTGTTGATTATTGTGTTTACAACCAATGTTACGGGTTCTGAAAAGTGTTTGCCTCACAAATGAGAGCATCATTATCTCTGATTGACATGTTAAATTACCTCATTATTATCCCTAATTGGAGCCTCGATTGCGAGGAACCCCGGAAATAATTGAAAGAGAGGGGGTAATTTCCTGTAAATAAACTGGCAGCGAGACGTTGACGAATGCTCAGTAGCACCTTCTAGCTACACAAATCACGACCAGTCACTGTTCAAATGACGTCATATGTGCGACTAGTTAGGCCGAATGGCACCTTACATATATCAACGTTTTTTGTTCTATACCTCCTCTTCACCTCTCACAAATACAGAACATCATCAACATTATTATGCCCATAATGCCTGGTTTTTAAATTGGTTAGTAGTACTGGGCCTTGCACATATTTATCTAACAGCATGTAAAGCATGGTATGTTGTTCGCAGTTATCCTAAAATATTTCAACAGTAGGCCAGACGAGGTGTGGTATATGGCCAGTATAGCATGGCTAATGGCTGTTCATAGGCACGATGCAACGCTTAGTATATTGGCCATGTATCACAAACCCTGAGGATCCTTATTGCTATCAACTGGTTACCAACTGAATTTAGAGCAGTAAAATCAAATGTTTTGTCATACCCCTGGCATACGGTCTGAAATAACATGGCTTTCAGCCAATCAGAATTCAGGGCTCAAAACCACCCAGTTTATAATGATCTTTATAGACATACAAAATCCCCTTCGAGCCTGACTCCTGCTGTCCTATAGTACTTTGGTTGAAAAAACCCTATATCACTATCCTGATTCATGCTCATCCACATTTCTCCAGATTGTAGAATGACTCACCTCGCTCCTAAAAGTAATGTGTGAGTGAGAGCTTGCTGCTGCCCTGCACTCCTGGCAAACATGGCAGGGTAGGATTTTAATCACTCTGTGCCTGTGGAAAGGCACCTGTTTTTTGGGGTGGTGGTGGTGGTTGGTGGGGGGCAATACTCAAGAGTGATTAAGATAGAGACTGAGTCATGGCAGCTGCCTGAGGGGGGGGGAACTAACAGAGAGAGATGGAGGGAGGGGAGGAGAAAAGGAGAGAGGGAGGGAGGGAGGGACGGAGAGGTAGGGAGAGGGGAGAGGAAGAGGGAGAGACCCGGCCTGCACTCAGCACATTCCACTGACAACGCACTACAGCGGCAGCACGGTGTGCCATGGACTCATAAATCACTGATTTAGTTAATTTACATTTCAGGGAAACCCTCTCCCCGCAGGCCACATAGGTTGTTTTAGTTAACCATCCCCTGAATATATCAATTACTGCAGAATGGCAGAGGCTTCTCCATTGAGTGGGAAAAGAACTCAGGACTAAATATGAAAATATCACATTTAGATGTTGCACCAAGAGTCCTGCTTGTGCTTGTAACAAGTTCATTTAGGCCATGTTATTAAACTCTTCTTGATTGATACGATGTTCAGATCCATAAAGACTGGAAGAGGAGATAATCTATTTTGGTGAAGGGTGAAACCTTAATGTTCTCTGTAGTACACTTGTGTGCCTTCCGGGAGAGGACTGAAATTGGAGGGTCCCTCTGTGACAACTGACAAATATTTCCTGTTGACATCACTCAGTCTTGATCGGAGAAGGAGAGAAAGACACAGAGAGAGAGAGAGAGAGAGAAAGACAGAGAGAGAGAGAGAGAGAGAGAGAGAGAGAGAGAAAGACAGAGAGAGAGAGAGAGAGAGAGAGAGAGAGAGAGAGAGAGAGAGAGAGAGAGAGAGAGAGAGAGAGAGAGAGAGTGATGAGTTCGCCTTAGAACAGAAAATGACAAATGACACAGCAGCGCATAAGAGGTTAACATTGTGCATGAAGAGGCAACGTAAATAAACATTGACGTTGGCCCAGTGGCCTGGTGACTCGGCGGCCCAGTGGCCCAGTGGCCTGGAGACTCGGCGGCCCAGTGGCCCAGTGGCCTGGTGACTCGGTGGCCTCGAGGCCTAGAGTCCCGGTGGCATTTTGGCCCAGCAGCCCCTCCCTTTTACACTTCCAGTCCATACAGACAGAGCTATATGTGAATACACACAAGCACTGTAAAACTCTAGGTACAGTGGTCCTGTGTGCTTCTCAATAAATATGATACCCTTTCCCTCAGGCTCTCCCTAATTCCACTACTTCCTGAGTTCCCATAGGCTGGCTAACAGGATTATGTTGCTGAACCACAGACAGAATATATGGAGCTTTGTGATTGGAGAGGAGGGTGTTTACAGCCCATGTATTTCCCTAGTTACCTTGTTAAGACGGCTAAGAGCAGGGCTGTGGTGTGGACTCGATATCAATAACAGTTCCATATTGTTGTGATATGCTACATAGTCAGAACTTAAACGAGGAACTCAAATAACATTTCAAATCAAATTTTACTGGTCACATGCACTGAATAAAACAATTGTAGATTTTACTATGAACTGCTTACTTACGAGCTCATTCCCAACAATGCAGAGTTAACCCCTTAATACCTCTTGAAGCAAGGGGGCAGTATTTTGATGTTTGGATAAAAAATGTTCCCAAAGTAAACTGCCTATTTCTCAGGCACAGAAGGTAGAATATGCATATAATTGGCAGATTAGGATAGAAAACACTATAAAGTTTCCAAAACTGTCAAAATATTGTCTGTGAGTATAACAGAACTGAAATTGCAGGCAAAAACCTGAGAAAAATCCAACCAGGAAGTGATGTTATTTTGAAACCTCTCTGTTCCACCTACCTTCCATTTAAAGGGATATAAACCAGATTCCTTTCCCTATAGTTTCCACAAGTTGTGAACAGTCTTTTAGTCATAGTTTCAGGCTTTTATTCTGAAAAATGAGCGAGAATGATCACTTCGCGTCAGTGGATAGCTGGGTGTCCCCAGAGTTTTGCATGCGCGAGCAGCTTGGAGCAGACCTTTTCTCTCTCTCTCCTATCGAAAAAGCCACCATCCGGTTGAAATATTATTGATTATTTATTGTAAAAGCAACCTGAGGATTGATTATAAAAAATGTTTGACATGTTTCTACGAACTTTACGGCTGCTATTTGGAATTTGTCTGCCCGTCGTGACCTGCACGAGCCTGTGGATTACTCAACAAAACCCGCCAACCAAATGGAGGTTTTTGGATATAAAAGTAATCTTTATCGAACAAAACAAACATTTATTGTGGAACTGGGAGTCTCATGAGTGCAAACATCCAAAGATCATCAGAGGTAAGTGATTAATGTCATTGCTTTTCTGACTTTCGTGACCAATCTACTTTGCTGCTAGCTGTAATGTTTTGTCTGCAGAGAGAGCTGTCCTTACATACGCTTGGTTTGCTTTCGCTGTAAAGCTTTTTAGAAATATGACATGCCAGGTGGATTAGCAACAAGCTAAGCCATGTTTTTTTGTATATTGCACTTGTGATTTCATGAAAATTTAATATTTTTTGTAATTTCATTTGAATTTGGCGCTCTGCAATTCAGTGGATGTTGATGAAAATGATCCTGCTGAAGGGATCGGTGGGCCAAGAGGTCGATGTCCGTTTTTTTTTGTATTAAATGCATCTTAAATGCCGCAGCCGACTATTGGATGTCGCACTTCCACATCTGGATGCAACCAGCCTGAAAATAATGTCCAGTAGAAACTGGAGTCATTTTCAATATTCTTAGCAATGATTTAGGAATCATTGTGAGTAATTATTAGCTAGGTTGTTGTTTGCCTTTTGAAATGTAACTTCAGTTTATGAAAATAACGAGCTAGCCAGCTACTTAGCCTTGTTGCCCAAAGTTATAAGCAGCCAGCTAGCTGTATCTGGCTAGTGAGGTTTGTGTTGTGAAGCTAGCCACAATAAGGATTAGCCACGATAGTGGAATTTGCGGTTCGCCTTCAAAATAAAGGTCCCTCTTTGAAAGTGACTCAGACGGTTACAATTAGTGGAATCATGTCATATTTAGTCTCGATAATGTTAAACAAGGAAGGAATGTGGAGCAATTAAATGGTTTATCAGTCTACTTGGTGACACCCACAGGACACAACTGTGAAGATTTTACACAAATATCATAGTTAGCTAACGCCCTTTTGTACATTGCGCTGTAACGTACAATTGACCTTATTTTAGCGCCTCAAAAATGTAATAATTCCAGGTCAACTGTAATATGAATACCACTGTAAAGCACAATTTCTCCACTTTCCAGCAAAATCCATGACGAGACCTTCATGCTGCCCGTCTCTGCATGATTGAGGAAGGAAATGCGCTTCGTCGGGTCTTTTTAAAAATGGCGGGTGGAGAAGTGAAACCTACCGTGTGATAGGCAAAGGGGGAGATAAGCAGTGTGGGGAACTTATCACCTCTAAAATGTAAATAAAACACTATAATGAGTTTATATAATGTGTCATTACATACCTATTTGAAGGTTTGTGTGTAATTTGAATATTTGTTTTTAGGGCGGGGCTAAAATTATCTTTAGAAGTAAACAGCGGCTGTCGCGGCTTTTGAGCGCCATGATGGCTTGCAGTGATGACGCAAAAAATGAATGCATTCAGTTGTACAACTGACCAGGTATCCCCTTTAACCCTTACCCTGTCCTTTTCTTGTTTTCAATCTGCGAGAGAAGCACCACACCTGGTGGAGAGAGGCTGTACGACACAGAATGAGTTGCTTTATGAATGCTGTATGTTTACCTCATGACATGTCACAATTTAGCGTACAGCGTCAGAGGGGTCCGTTTTTTCAACTTTTCTCCAATTCTATCGGGCCATTACCATGTCAATCAATGCTTGAATAAACTTGAATGAAATGTCCCTTTTTCAGGACCCTGTCTTTCAATGATAATTCATAAAAATTCAAATAACTTCACAGATCTTCATTGTAAAGGGTTTAAACACTGTTTCCCATGGTTGTTCAATGAACCACAAGTAATTAATGAACATGCACCTGTGGAACGGTTGTTTAGACACTAACAGCTTAGGTAGGCAATTAAGGTCAGTTATGAAAACTTAGGACACTAAAGAGGCCTTTCTACTGACTCTAAAAAACAACAAAAGAAAAATGCCCTGTGTCCCTGCTCACCTGCGTGAACGTGCCTTAGGCATGCTGCAAGGAGGCATGAGGACTGCAGATGTGTCCACGCCTAAGAAAGCGCTACAGGGAGACACAACGGACTGCTGATATTCCTCGCAGTGACAGACCACGTCTAATAACACCTGCACAGGATCGGTATATGCGAACTTCACACCTGCGGGACAGCTAGAGGATGGCAACAACAACTGCCCGAGTTACACCAGGAACGCACAATCCCTCCATCAGTGCTCAGACCATCCGCAATAGGCTGAGAGAGGCTGGACTGAGGGCATGTAGGCCTGTTGTAAGACAGGTCCTCACCAGACATCACAGGCAACAACAATGCCTATGGGCAAAATCCCACCGTCGCTGGACCAGACAGGACTGGCAAAAAGTGCTCTTCACTGACGGGTCGCAGTTTTGTCTCACCAGGGGTGATGGTCAAATTTGCATGTTTAGTCGAAGGAATGAGTGTTACACCGAAGCCTGTACTCTGGAGCGGGATCGATTTGAAGGTGGAAGGTCCATCATGATCTGGGGCGTTGTGTCACAGCATCACCGGACTGAGCTTGTTGTCATTGCAGGCAATCTCAACACTGTGCATTACAGGGAAGACATCCTCCTCGCTCATGTGGTACCCTTCCTGCAGGCTCATCCTGAAATGACCCTCCAGCATGACAATGCCAACAGCCATACTGCTCGTTCTGTGCGTCATTTCCTGCAAGACAGAAATGTCAGTGTTCTGCCATTGCCATGAAGAGCCTGGATCTCAATCCCATTAAGCACATCTGGGACCTGTTGGATCGGAGGGTGAGGGCTAGGGCCATTCCCCCCAGAAATGTCCGGGAACTTGCAGGTGCCTTGGTGGAAGAGTGGGGTAACATCTCACAGCAAGAACTGGTAAATCTGGTGCAGTCTATGAGGAAGAGATGCACTGCAGTACTTAATGCAGCTGGTGGCCACACCAGATCCTGACTATTACTTCTGATTTTTACCCCCCCTTTGTTCAGGGACACATTATTCCATTTCTGCTAGTCACATGTCTGTTGAACTTGTGCAGTTTGTCTCAGTTGTTGAATCTTGTTATGTTCATACAAATATTTACACATGTTAAGATGGCTGAAAATTAACGTTGTTGACAGTAAATAAACGTTTATTTTTTTGCTGAGTTTAGAAACGTAGTTCACACCCCAAATTTGTACGGAATGGGGTTAGTCAACAGTAGCGTTGTAGCTCTCATCGCGGGACTGTGACTGTGTGAAATCACCTATCCAGTCAGGATATTGTGCATATTGATATTCATATTGCACTGTACAGCTTTAACTAAGGATTGGCGATCAGTGAAATGGGGTATCAGTCTGCATAGTATCCAAGTAATTGTTTTTTTCCATAGTCCTCCTCAGAGTTATCAGGCTCCAAAACACACATGTTGTATTGTTTTTCCTCTGCAATAGCGTTTAATATAAATAGTAGGTTGACTGGTACAATAAATGTGTCTCAATTCACAGTGGTTTCACAGTCTTGCAGTAAGAGTAATGTTCTCTGGGTATCACTGAGTAGACTGATACCCCAAGTCATTGATCCACAATCTATAGGCAAGGCTGTACAGTAAAATAAGTATGCCCCCAATGCAATTCTATCTTGTAATACATCCATTGCGATAAACAGATTTTTGTCAAATTAACAAATTATTGTCTATTGTTGACAATAGCGGCAGGTGCGGCAGGGTAGCCTAGTGGTTAGAGCGTTGGACAAGTAACCAGAAGGTTGCAAGTTCAAATCCCCGAGCTGACAAGGTACCAATCTGTCATTCTGCCCCTGAACAGCAGTTAACCCACTGTTCCTAGGCAGTCATTGAAAATAAGAATTTGCCTAGTTAAATAAAGAAAAAAGAGAAAAAAAAATTATATAACAACATTCTGACCTCGTTTAGCATGATCTATTCAATTACGGCTTATTTACACTGTTTGTATGAATGACATACTTCTACAATTGTGGCTAGGTTCACATGGATCGATTTGACCCCCATTAATCAAATAAGAACTGTCTTAACATTTAGAGGTATCTTAGATGACGACACCTAGCTAGATATAAGTACTTAGCTTACTGTAGCTACTGAAACAGATTGTTGAGGCAGGGAGAGGGGGACGGGCTTGCTGTGTTTTTGTGGAAGAACATTGTTTGCATCCATCAGCTAGCTAGCTATTTTATGACCAGCACAGTCCAGATCTTGAGGGAGGGCAGGTGCGCGAGACAAAACATTACCAGCGTCGTAGCATACGTATCGATGAATCGTTGTAACATATCGCTGTCATGACGTTGCCCTCTTTGGGTGAAGCAAGCCCGTCCCCCTCTCCCTGCCTCAACTAGGCTGCTGTGGTCAGAGAGAGTGTAATGCTTTCTTCTGTGGACGAAGGAGAGGACCAAAGAGTGTGTTCATCATGTTTAATAAAGACGGTAAACGTGAACACTACAAAATACAAAACAACAAATGTGAAAAAAAACTAAACAGTTCCTTCTGGTGCAGACACACCACCCACAAAACCCAACAGGAAACAGGCTACCTAAATATGGTTCCCAATCAGAGACAATGACTAACACCTGCCTCTGATTGAGAACCATATCAAGCCAAACATAGAAACGTGAAAACTAGACACACAAAAACTAGACTAGACACACAACATAGAATGCCCACTCAGCTCACGTCCTGACCAACACTAAAACAAAGAAAACACAAAATAACTCTGGTCAGAACGTGACAGAGAGGTCGTAAATTCCTGAGGAGAAGAGCCTGCCACATGTCCACACAGTATAGAGATAGAGTGAAGTTTCATAGAGAACAAAGGAATTTCTTCCACCTCACAGAACTCGAGGCCCAGAACAAATTTCATGTTCCCGGAAAAGTATAAAAGATCGGTGAAGAATGCAGCTACGAACTGGCCCATTTCTTACAACTTGGGGAAGCTCATGGGAGACGGTGTGGCCACATTACCAGAACGCTGTTTATATAATAGCCTCAGATATGAGGTTTACATCTAATTGTTGTATAAGAGGAATGAGTCAGTATGATACTGTTTACACAATTTTACAATGTGATTTCGGAATGTTTAATGAAGGAAAACTCAAAAAGGGAATTAAGGTTAACTAAATCATCGGACCGCCCCTGAGCCCAGTTAGGGTCAGGTGTCCTGGGACAGACCTTTTCTGCAATTCCGAATAAAACTCAACTTTGAGAAATTTTCACCAGACCATGTTTTTCTCCATTAGGAGAGGACAAAGGTTGTGGACCATTACTGAATGTTTTAACCACACCACGTGGTTAAACTCTTAGACTATCGATACCGACAGAATAAGAACAAGTCTTTGATATTAATTACTAGTCTGCACCTAGGAATTCCGTATCATTGAACGCGAAGAACGAGAACCGCCGAAACATCCATTCTATAACAAGTGAATGAATGTCACTCTGAACTATCCTCTCTAAACAAGAGAGAGAGAGAGAGAGAGAGAGAGAGAGAGAGAGAGGACGAAAGTCTGCAACAGAAACTAACTTTTCAACAGCGATCAAGACGACACACTGAGCGTAAATATATGTATTGATTGCAATTGTTCCTGAATGAGTGAGCGTTCATGTGCAAAGGATTAGCATTTCAATTGTTATAATTATCAACTTCGTAGTGTCTCATCTCAGTTGCCCCCCACTTCCCCTTTTGTCTTACAAGCCACTAGGGCACATTGCCCTATCATTTCTTGTAACCACATTTACCTTGTTTATTTGTTTATGCATTTCTGTGAAATACTTAGTTCGTAATAAATACATTATTTAAAGACAATTGATGTATGGATGACTCATAGTGAAGACTGGGTTTGTGCAGATAACCAACAATTTACGACGTTTGGAAAGAGACTAACGTGAGGTACAGTAAATAATTAATTAATCAGAAGACTATGGGTCAGATATGAAAATATCTGAAAGGTTATATTAGGAAATTATAACCTTGTAATCTAATTATTTTTCCTTGGTGCCCCGACTTCCTAGTTAATTACAGTTACATGATTAATCAGTTGATCGCATAATACTAATTACAGAGAATCTTTGATAAACACTTTAAGTCTTCAATTTAATGATATTAAAGACACGACATCGCATAGTCACTTTATCCATATCTACATGTACATACTACCTCAATCATGCCGACTAACCGGTGTCTGTATGTAGCCTCGCTACTTTTGTAGCCTCGCTACTGTATATAGCCTTGTGACTGTTATTTTTCACTGTCTTTTTACTGTTGCTTTAATTTCTTTACCTACCTATTGTTCACCTAATACATTTTTTGCACTATTGGTTAAAGCCTGTAAGTAAGCATTTCACTTTAAGGTCTAGCTAGACCTGTTGTATTCGACACACGTGACAAATAAACTTTGATTTGATTTGATATGAAATACTAGTGATAGTGTAATCAATGTGTAATAACTACGTTAAAACAAATTATGAACATGTTAAATTATTAGGTCACATGTAGGGTCCTGATTGGTCAACAAGCTTATTTGACACGTATCTTTTTTAACACGCAAAGACCCAAACGGCGTTCCATATGGCTTAAGTCGGTACAGCTCATCTGCCAATTTCGGTCTGTAGCATCAGAAGAGTTTTGGCTACATACTAATATGACCGCTCTGTGCAAAAGTGAGACTCTCATGAACATGTACATGTCAGTTGTTTTGCTCCCACATGCCTCCCAAGACTCCCCTTGAACCAGTTGAAAAAATGTATGTGTCTATGGAGACTGTTTAATGCCTAAAACGGGGTTAAATACATCTCAGAAAAACAAACAAATGTTTCCTAATCTTTCTTATGTCTCTCAGATATAGGAGAGACACTTCAGAACAAATTCCCTTTAATATATGAGCCTCGAAATTGAGTTCAGGTACACCCTGTTTCCATTGATCATCCTTGATTGGAGTCCACCTAGGGTAAATTGAATTGGGTTTGGACATGATTTGGAAAGATACACACCTGTCTATATATGGTCCCAGAGTTGACAGTGCATGTCAGAGAAAAAACCAAGCCATAAGGTCGAAGGAATTGTCCGTAGAGCTTTGAGAGAGGGTTGTGTCCAGGCACAGATCCGGGGAAGGGTACCAAAACATTTCTGCAGCATTGAAGGTCCCCAAGAACACAGTGGCCTCCATCATTCTTAAATGGAAGAAGTTTGGAACCACCAAGACTCTTCCTAGAGCTGGCCGCCAGGCCAAACTGAGCAATCGAGGGAGAAGGACCTTGGTCAGGGAGGTGACAAAGAACCCAATGGTCACTCTAACAGAGCTCTAGAGTTCTGAGCACTCCACCAATCAGGCCTTTACGATGGAGTGACCAGACGGAAGCCACTCCTCAGTAAAAGGCACATGACAAGAGTCACATATGGCAGAAACCTGGCACCATCCCTATGGTGAAGCATGGTGGTGGCAGCATCATGCTGTGAGGGTGTTTTTCAGCAGCAGGGACTGGGAGACTTGTCAGGATCGAGGGAAAGATTAATGGAGAAAAGTACAGAGAGATCCTTGAAGAAAAACTATTCCTGAGAGCTCAGGACCTCAGACTGCTGCGATGGTACACCTTCCAACAGGACAACAACCCTAAGCACATCGCCAAGACAACACAGGAGTGGCTTCAGGACAAGTCTCGGAATCTCTTTGAGTTGCCCAGCCAGAGCCCGGACTTGAACCCGATCGAACATCTCTGGAGAAACCTGAATAGCTGTCTAGCAACGCTCCCCATCCAGCCTGACAGAGTTTGAGAGGATCAGCAGAGAAGAATGGGAGAAACTCCCGAAATACAGGTGTGCCAAGCTTGTAGCGTCATAGAGAATGTAATTGCTCCCAAAGGTGCTTTAACAAAGTACTGAATAAAGGGTCAGAATACTTATGTAAATGTGAGTTTTTATTTTATTTTAAGAAATTATCAACAGCAACAAAACATGTATTTGTCATCATGGGGTATTGTGTGTAGTTTGATGAGGAGAAAAAATGTAATTCATTTTAGAATAAGGTTGTAACCTAAAAACAAAATGAAAAAGTCAAAGGGTATGAATACTGCACTGTATGTTTGATGACACAGCCCCTGAAGTGACTGTATGCAAGACATTCCTTCGTCTTAGGAATTCAGCATGCTCTCCACTGATCTCAGAAGCTTAGAGAAGTATTATTTGTTATTTGTCTCATGTTCCTGACTTGCTGTTGTGTGATACCTACACTCTTACTTTCTATCTTTATTTCTCTACCTCTTCCATGAGTCATGGACAAGCCATTCTCTCTTTTCTGTTCTAAGGCGAACTCACTCTCTCTCTCTCTCTCTCTCTCTCTCTCTCTCTCTCTCTCTCTCTCTCTCTCTTTCTCGCTCTCTCTCTCTCTCTCTCTCTCTCTCTCTCTCTCTCTCTCTCTCTCTCTCTCTCTCTCTCTCTCTCTCTCTCTCTCTCTATGCTTGGGATGATGCCTTGTAATGCTTTGTAACTCAAGCGTTATAAATGTGAATACATTCATTTCACAAAGTAATTAAAAACGTATTCAGGATCGGTGGGTCCCCTGCGAGACGTTGAGCTAACGTAGGCTAATGCGATTAGCATGAGGTTGTAAGTAACAAGAACATTTCCCAGGACATAGACATATCTGATATTGGCAGAAAGTTTAAATTCTTGTTAATCTAACTGCACTGTCCAATGTACAGTAGTTATTACAGTGAATACTATGCTATTCTTTGAAGAGAGTGCACAGTTTTGAACATGAAAAATGAGTAATAAACCAATGGGCAGTCTTGATACAATATTTGGAACCGAAATACAATGATTCATTGGATCAGTCTATATCACAATGATGCCATTTGTTCTATGTATTATCTTTTACCAGATCTAATGTGTTTTATTCTCCTACATTCCTTTCACATGTCCACAACCTTCAAAGTGTTTCCTTTCAAATTGTACCAAGAATATGCATATCCTTGCTTCAGGGCCTGAGCTACAGGAAGTTAGATTTGGGTATGACATTTTATCAATATGCATGTGTGTGTCAGCGTATGTAGTGTGTGTGTGTGTGTGTTGGAGTGTCAGTGTATGTGAGTGTGTGGGTATAGTTTAGTGAGTGTGCATAGAGCAGGTGCAAGAGAGTGCAAATAAATCAAGATACAAAAATAAATAATAAAGGGAGGTCAATGTAGATAGTCTGGGTAGACATTTGATTAACTGTTCTGCAGTTTTATGGCTTGGGGGTAAAAGCTGTTCTCGAGCCTTTTTGTTCCATGTTCAATGTATTCGTAACTCTTGCCGTGCAGAGCAGAGAGAACAGTCTTGGGTGACTGGAGTCTTTAGGGCCTTCCTCTGACACCTCCTGTTATAGAGGTCGTGGATGGCAGAGAGTTTGGCCCCAGGGATGAACTGGGCCGTATGCACTACCCTCTGTAGTGCCTTGCGGTCGGAGGCCAACAGTTGTCATACCAGGCGGTGCTGCAACCTGTCAAGATATTCTCAATGGTGTAGCTGTAGAACTTTTTGAGGATCTGAGGACACATGCCAAACCCCACCTAAAAAAAAATAGTAACAAAGGATGGCAGAGATAGCATGAAGAGACCATTGGTAGTGAATTATAAAACAAAATCATCAGAATATTACCAGAATTACACAGATTCTCTGGTCTAAATGGTATGTTGGTGGAGGAAGAAAAGCAAGTCTGAGGAGTCACTCTGTGTAACCCTTCGTGAAGTTACAAAAACCACAAATCATTTGACTCGGTTCTCAATTGGAAAATGCGACCTGACTATAGACCTCGCTGTAGGCCTATTGACGTCAATAATGTTTCAATGTTTCAGAGAAACCTGAACGGCAAATATGGATAACCAAATCAACACAGGTTACAACCTTTGCTAATTTGCTAAAACTGACACAGATCATTTGGCGTCTGGCTTTTTACAAAAACAAGTCCCATGTGTCACAAATTTCTGAATCCTATTAGAGATTTTAATTAAATGTTTGTGCTAATAGATATAGAACACTGAAAGAAAAAATAAAACATGGCAAAGTTGTCACACAGCCAGCTATGTTCCAGGAATACATTTAAAACCATTAAGACGTGTTACCCTTCCTCGTCCCGGAAGGAAATGTGAAAAACAATTCCACGGGCTCATCTCCCTCAATGTCCCCGCGGTGTCCCTGTGGTAACACGATTGTTATTGCTGTCACGTGAACGTCAATGTCTTTTTTTTGTTTTCCCGTTACTTTCCCATCCCCTGTCAATGTCCATCATAGCTTTTGGAAAACAGTCATTGAGCCCTTTGGTCATTTTTTCACAACACTCTTTCCCCGAGCGCACTAAGGTAACACGCTGAGAAATGGAAATCCCGGGTAAACATATCCAACCCCTGTCCCTCATCTCTCTGCTCATCCTTGAAATACAATACTTAGATTCCTTGTCTGTGTCATACATAAAGAACCACTTTCCACCCCCATCTCCCAGAGATGTATCCCCCATTAATGTGGTTTGTGCTGCTAAATAATTGAGTGGAGAGGATGAGTGAAATGTGTTGGGTTAAAAATACCAACTTAAGAGAAGCATATGCAGCCATAACTGAAAAAGGCACTGGTAATGCAGCCCCATGTTAATGCTTCCCCATTTTAATGTAGCCCCACGGTAATGCAGCCCCATGGTAACACAAAATCAGCCTCACAGGAAATCAATCTCCATTTTGGGATCAAGAGACAGAATATTATTGGTTGCAGAGACCAATAGGAAAACAGAATAGCTTAGTGCTTTAAGACCATTCAAGTGTTTCCGAGTGTTTTCTGGAACGTCCGGTCACACTTTACATTAGGCTTATTCATATACCTGTGTGGTAACACTGTAACAGAAGTGTGGACACATTCCAATTGCCCACCACGCCAACAGATCCATAGAAGACGCCATCCCTATTCACACGGCCATAACACACCTGAACAACACCTACAGTATGTCAGAATACTGTTTGATCGGCTAGGAAAAACCGACTGACATTTACTCCTGAGATGCTGACCTGTTGCACCCTCTACAAGCACTGTGATTATAATTATTTGACCCTGCTGGTCATCTATGAACGTTTAAACATCTTAGCCATGTACTGTTATAATTTCCATCTGGCACAGCCAGAAGAGGACTGGCCACCCCACATAGCCTGGTTCCTCTCTACCCGGCACAGCCAGAAGAGGACTGGCCACCCCTCAGAGCCTGGTTCCTCTCTAGGTTTCGTCCTAGGTTCCTACCTTTCTAGGGAGTTTTTCCCAGCCACCGTGCTTCTATTCTACACCTCTATTGCTTGCTGTTTGTGGTTTTAGGCTTGGTTTCTGTATTGCACTTTGTGACATCGGCTGATGTCAAAAGGGCTTTATAAATGAATCTGATTGATTGTTCAGCATTCAACACCATTGTTCCCTCCAAGCCCGACACCAAGCTCAGAGCCCTGGGTCTGGACAAGACCCTCTGAAATTGGACTTCCTGGACTTCCTGACGGGCAGAACACAGGCTGTCAGGATTGGCAACAATACCTCCTCCAAACTGACTCAGCCAGGGGTCTGTCCTCAGGCCTCTGCAGTACTCCCTGTTCACCCTCAACTGCATGGTTTTCCAGGACACCAACTCCATCATCAAGTGTGCTGATGACACCACGGTTGTACAGCAGGCCTAATAATCTTTTTTACCTTTATTTAACTAGGCAAGTCAGTTAAGAACAAATTCTTATTTTCAATGACGGTCAAGGAACAGTGGGTTAACTGCCTGTTCGGGGGTAGAACGACAGATTTGTACCTTGTCAGCTCGGGGGTTTGAACTTGCAACCTTCCGGTTACTACCCTGCCGCCCGCCACAACAACAAGTCAGCCTATAAGGTGGAGGTAAGGGCGGCAGGTAGCCTCGTAGTTAGAGCGTTGGGCCAGTAACCGAAAGGTTGTCGGTTCGAATATGGGAGCTGACAAGGTGAAAAACATGAATAATAATCTGTCGTCGTGCCCTTGAGCAAGGCACATAACCATAATTTCTCCAGAGGCGCTATACAATGGCGACCCTGGCTGTGACCCCACTCCCTGCGGGTGACTCAGTGGGAGTTGGGATATGGTGACCCTGGCCGTGACCCCACTCCCTGCGGGTGACTCAGTGGGAGTTGGTATATATAAAGAATATGTATAACATTTCCATTACACAAGTGTGTAACAGGGCAAGTATAAGCACCCACACAAAAACAAATCCCAAAGTGAACAGGCATTGTGGTGCCAGGACAACAACCTCCCCCTCAATGTCAGCAAAACAAAAGAGTTGATTGTTGATTTCAGGAAGCAGAGGATGGAACATGCCCTGATCCACATCAATGGGATTGCAGTAAAGAAAGTCAGCAGTTTTAAGTTCTTCTGAGTCTACATCAAGGAGGACTTGACATGGGAAAGCAACACCACCACTCTTGTCAAGAGGGCACCACAGCCTCTCAACATCTTAAGCCTGTAGGGAGGAGGTCAGAGACCTTGCACTATAGTGCCAGGAAAACAACCTCTCCCTCAACGTGAGCAATACAAAGGAGATGAATGTGAACTAAAGGAAAAGGAGGGCCAAACACACTCCCATTCACATCGACAGGGCTGTAGTGGAGCGGATCGAGAGTTTCAGGTTCCCTGGTGTCCAAATCACAAACAAACTATCCTGGTCCAAACACACTCCCATTCACATCGACAGGGCTGTAGTGGAGCGGATCGAGAGTTTCAGGTTCCCTGGTGTCCAAATCACAAACAAACTATCCTGGTCCAAACACACTCCCATTCACATCGACAGGGCTGTAGTGGAGCGGATCGAGAGTTTCAGGTTCCCTGGTGTCCAAATCACAAACAAACTATCCTGGTCCAAACACACTCCCATTCACATCGACAGGGCTGTAGTGGAGCGGATCGAGAGTTTCAGGTTCCCTGGTGTCCAAATCACAAACAAACTATCCTGGTCCAAACACACTCCCATTCACATCGACAGGGCTGTAGTGGAGCGGATCGAGAGTTTCAGGTTCCCTGGTGTCCAAATCACAAACAAACTATCATGGTCCAAACACACTCCCATTCACATCGACAGGGCTGTAGTGGAGCGGATCGAGAGTTTCAGGTTCCCTGGTGTCCAAATCACAAACAAACTATCATGGTCCAAACACACTCCCATTCACATCGACAGGGCTGTAGTGGAGTGGATCGAGAGTTTCAGGTTCCCTGGTGTCCAAATCACAAATAAACTATCATGGTCCAAACACACTCCCATTCACATCGACAGGGCTGTAGTGGAGTGGAGCGGATCGAGAGTTTCAGGTTCCCTGGTGTCCAAATCACAAACAAACTATCCTGGTCCAAACACACTCCCATTCACATCGACAGGGCTGTAGTGGAGCGGATCGAGAGTTTCAGGTTCCCTGGTGTCCAAATCACAAACAAACTATCATGGTCCAAACACACCAAACACACCTTACTGCATCCGACAGTAAGGTGCTACAGAGCGTAGTGCGCACAGCCCAATACATCACCGGGGCCAAGCTTCCTGCCATCCAGGACCTATATACTAGGCATGTCAGAGGAAGGCCTCAAAAGATGTCAAAGACTCCATTCACCCACGTGATAGACTGTTCTCTCTGCTACTGCATGGCAAGCGGTACCGAAGCACCAAGTCTAGGTCCAAAAGGCTCCTTAACAGCTTCTACCCCCAAGCAATAAGACTGCTGAACAATTAATCAAATGGCCACCGGGATTCGCTATAATATCTATGTATAGTCACTTTACTCCGACCTACATGTACAAATTACCTCGACTAACCTGAACCACCACACATTGACTTGGTACCAGTACCCCTTGTATATAGCCTAATTACTGTTATTTATTGTGTTCATAATTTTTTTAAAGATTATTTAGTAAATATTTTCTTAACAATATTTTCATGAAACTGAGTTGTTGGTTAAGGGCTTGTAAAGAAACATTTCACTGTAACACCTGTTGTATTCGGCCACCCCGGGTCCTCTCCCAATACTACCACTGCACCATCAAGAGCGTCATGACCGGTTGCATCACAGCCTGGTATGGGAATTTCTCCGTTCATCACCGCAAGACGTGCTCCAACCCATCCAGGACATCTACTGAGCCATTATCTTTTATTATTTCTTATTGTTGTTGTTGTATTGTCGAGAAGGAACCTGTAAGTAAGCATTTAATTGGACGGTGTATACCATGTGTATCCCGTACATACGACTAATAAAACTTCAAAGTCTTACATAATGTTCTCTTGTTGTGCATGCAATGAGAAACATAGCCAATTCACTCCATCATTCTGATGCATCAAAATGGCAACCCCAGGAAAGTACAAGTGGGCACATCATCACAACATATACCAGGGTCTGAAAGGACAAGAAAAATTCTGAAAGGAAGAAGAATGTTTAGATTTGTCTTTTGAAATCGAGGCAAGATGCTCTTAATCTTCAGATAACTATTAGAGTTCGAGATACTAGCACAGACTGGAATATGTTCTGGGATTCTTCCGATGGTATTGAGGAGTACACCACATCAGTCAATACCTTTATCAATAAGTGCATCGAGAATATCACCCCCACAGTGACTGTACGTACATACCTTAACCAGAAGCCATGGATTACAGGCAATATTCACACGGAGCTAAAGGGTAGAGCTGCAGCTTTCAAGGAGCAGGACTAACCCGGAAGCTTATAAGAAATCTCACTATGCCCTCCAACAAACCATCAAACATTGACTACAGCTCAGCGTTCACACCACAGTGCCCTCAAAGCTCATTACTGAGCTAAGGACCCTGGGACTAAACACATCCCTCTGCAACTGGATCCTAGACTTGACGGGCCGCCCCCAGGTGGTAAGGGTAGATAACAACACAGCACCATGCTGATCCTCGAAACAGGGTTCCATCAGGTGCGCGTGCTGAGTACCCTCCTATACTCCCTGACCCTCCACATCCCTGTCCTATATTCACATTAAGCATCTCCAATCCAAAATCTAGAATCGGCTTCCTATATTCACTCATGCTGCCAAACATACCCTTGTAAAACTGACCATCCTACCGATCCTCGACTTCGGTGATGTCATCTATAAAATAGCCTCCAACACTCCGTTTTGTCACCAAAGCCACATACACTACCAACCATTGCGACCTGTACGCTCTTGTTGGTTGGCCTCGCTTCATACTCTTCGCCAAACCCACTGGCTACAGGTTATCTACAAGTCTCTGCTAGATAAAACCCTGCCTTATCTCAGCTCACTGGTCACCATAGCAGCACCCACTCGTAGCACGCGCTCCAGCAGGTATATCTCTCTGGTCACCCCCAAAGCCAATTCCTCCTTTGGTCGTCTTTCCATCCAGTTCTCTGCTGCCAATGATTGGAACGAACTGGAAAAATCTCTGAAGCTGGAGACTCATATCTCCCTCACTAGCTTTAAGCACCAGCTGTCAGAGCAGCTCACAGATCACTGCACCTGTATATAGCTCATCTATAAACAGCCCATCTATCTACCTACCTCATCCCCATACTGTACTTATTTATCAATCTTGCTCCTTTGCACCCAAGTACCTCTACTTGCACATTCATCTTCTGCACATCTACCATTCCAGTGTTTAATTGCTATATTGTAATTACTTCACCACCAAGGCCTATTTATTTCCTTAACTTACCTCATTTGCTCTCACTGTATATAGACTTTTTGTTTTCTTTTGTTCCACTGTATTATTGACTGTATGTTTTGTTTACTCCATGTGTAACTCTGTGTTGTTGTATGTGTCGAATTGCTATGCTTTATCTTGGCCAGGTCGCAGTTGCAAATGAGAACTTGTTCTCAACTAGCCTACCTGGTTAAATAAAAGGACATCCAGGACCTCTAGGTCCAAGAGGCTTCTAAACAGCTTCCACCCCCAAGCCATAAGACTCCTGAACAGCTAATCAAATGGCTACCTAGACTATTTGTACCCCGTCCCCCCATAGCTGCTGCTAATCTCTGTTATTATCTATGCATATCACTTTATTAACCCTACCTGCATGTACATAATAACTTGAATTACATCGACACCGGATCCCTCGCACATTAACACATTGACTCTGTACCGGTACCCCCCAGTATATAACCTCCACATTGACTCTGTATTGGTACCCCCTGTATATAGCCTCCACATTGACTCTGTACCGGTACCCCCTGTATATAGCCTCCACATTGACTCTGTACCAGTACCCCCTGTATATAGCCTCCACATTGACTCTGTACCGGTACCCCCTTTATATAGCCTCCACATTGACTCTGTACCGGTACCCCCCTGTGTATAGCCTCCACATTGACTCTGTACCGGTACCCCCTGTATATAGCCTCCACATTGACTCTGTACCGGTACACCCTGTATATAGCCTCCACATTGACTCTCTACCGGTACCCCCTGTATATAGCCTCCACATTGACTCTGTACCGGTACCCCCCTGTATATAGCCTCCACATTGACTCTGTACTGGTACCAACTGTATATAGCCTCCACATTGACTCTGTACCGGTACACCCTGTATATAGCCTCCACATTGACTCTGTACCGGTACCCCCTGTATATAGCCTCCACATTGGCATGTGACAAATACAATTTGATTTGATTTGAAAATTCCCCAAACGAGACCAAACCAAGGCCCAGAAAACCTCTTATCACTATGAAAATAACCTCTAGCATAATTTAGCTGCATTAATGCTGTTGTTCCATTAATGAATGAATTCTCTGTGTGATGTCTGGCTAAAAAATACACTATACCTCCTGGGAAATAAGAACCTTATTTAAAGCAATAGTCACACCTTGCAACCTGCCTGCGGATACGCACTGTGTAGTTTTGTCCTGTTTGCTGAAATATTATGTTTGTCACAAGGAATGAAGAATGATAATTTCCAGAGGGACACAATTGGTAGAATCATCACAGACACGTTTGCTGATTGGTAGAATCATCACAGACACGTTTGCTGATTGGTAGAATCATCACAGACACTTTTGCTGATTGGTAGAATCATCACAGACAAATTTGCTGATTGGTAGAATCATCACAGACACGTTTGCTGATTGGTAGAATCATCACAGACAAATTTGCTGATTGGTAGAATCATCACAGACACGTTTGCTGATTGGTAGAAACATCACAGACAAATTTGCTGATTGGTAGAATCATCACAGACACGTTTTCTGATAGGTAGAATCATCACAGACACATTTGCTGATTGGTAGAATTATCACAGACACGTTTGCTGATTGGTAGATTAATCACAGACAAGTTTTCTGATCGGTAGAATCATCACAGACACGTTTTCTGATTGGTAGAATCATCACAGACACGCTTTCTGATTGGTAGAATCATCACAGACAAGTTTTCTGATCGTTAGAATCATCACAGACACATTTTCTGATTGGTATAATCATCACAGACACATTTTCTGATTGGTAGAATCATCACAGACAAGTTTTCTGATCGTTAGAATCATCACAGACACGTTTTCTGATTGGTAGAATCATCACAGATAAGTTTTCTGATTGGTAGAATCATCACAGACAAGTTTTCTGATCGTTAGAATCATCACAGACATGTTTTCTGATTGGTAGAATCATCACAGTCAAGTTTTCTGATGGGTAGATTAATCACAGATAAGTTTTCTGATCGGTAGAATCATCACAGACACGTTTTCTGATTGGTAGAATCATCACAGACAAGTTTTCTGATTGGTAGAATCATCACAGACAAGTTTTCTGATTGGTAGATTAATCGCAGATAAGTTTTCTGATCGGTAGAATCATCACAGACACGTTTTCTGATCGGTAGAATCATCACAGACACGTTTTCTGATCGGTAGAATCATCACAGACACGTTTTCTGATCGGTAGAATCATCACAGACACGTTTGCTTTGTTTTCCTTTCCCCACCCTCCATTGATTTAGGGAACATATTTATTTTGTGCAAACTAATTTAACTCAAATGAACGACTATGGAATATAAACAGTCTGTTGTACTCATAGGTCATTTAGCAACGCTTGTAGCAGCAGAGCACCATCATGTCCTAACACCAGCTTCTCTACTCACAGCCAGTGAGCCCTTCTCTAGTCCCATACCGCATCTCTACTCGCGGCCAGTGAGCCCTTCTCTAGTCCCATACCGCATCTCTACTCACAGCCGGTGAGCCCTTCTCTAGTCCCATACCGCTTCTCTACTCACAGCCAGTGAGCCCTTCTCTAGTCCCATACCGCATCTCTACTCACAGCCGGTGAGCCCTTCTCTAGTCCCATACCGCTTCTCTACTCACAGCCAGTGAGCCCTTCTCTAGTCCCATACCGCATCTCTACTCACAGCCAGTGAGCCCTTCTCTAGTCCCATACCGCATCTCTACTCACAGCCAGTGAGCCCTTCTCTAGTCCCATACCGCATCTCTACTCACAGCCAGTGAGCCCTTCTCTAGTCCCATACCGCATCTCTACTCACAGCCAGTGAGCCCTTCTCTAGTCCCATACCGCATCTCTACTCACAGCCAGTGAGCCCTTCTCTAGTCCCATACCGCATCTCTACTCACAGCCAGTGAGCCCTTCTCTAGTCCCATACCGCATCTCTACTCACAGCCAGTGAGCCCTTCTCTAGTCCCATACCGCATCTCTACTCACGGCCAGTGAGCCCTTCTCTAGTCCCATACCGCATCTCTACTCACAGCCGGTGAGCCCTTCTCTAGTCCCATACCGCATCTCTACTCACAGCCGGTGAGCCCTTCTCTAGTCCCATACCGCATCTCTACTCACAGCCGGTGAGCCCTTCTCTAGTCCCATACCGCATCTCTACTCACAGCCGGTGAGCCCTTCTCTAGTCCCATACCGCATCTCTACTCACAGCCGGTGAGCCCTTCTCTAGTCCCATACCGCATCTCTACTCACAGCCGGTGAGCCCTTCTCTAGTCCCATACCGCATCTCTACTCACAGCCAGTGAGCCCTTCTCTAGTCCCATACCGCATCTCTACTCACAGCCGGTGAGCCCTTCTCTAGTCCCCTTCTCTAGTCCCATACCGCATCTCTACTCACAGCCAGTGAGCCCTTCTCTAGTCCCATACCGCATCTCTACTCACAGCCGGTGAGCCCTTCTCTAGTCCCATACCGCATCTCTACTCACAGCCGGTGAGCTCTTCTCTAGTCCCATACCGCATCTCTACTCACAGCCAGTGAGCCCTTCTCTAGTCCCATACCGCATCTCTACTCACAGCCGGTGAGCCCTTCTCTAGTCCCATACCGCATCTCTACTCACAGCCGGTGAGCCCTTCTCTAGTCCCATACCGCATCTCTACTCACAGCCAGTGAGCCCTTCTCTAGTCCCATACCGCATCTCTACTCACAGCCAGTGAACCCTTCGCTAGTCCCATACCGCATCTCTACTCACAGCCAGTGAGCCCTTCTCTAGTCCCATACCGCATCTCTACTCACAGCCAGTGAGCCCTTCTCTAGTCCCATACCGCATCTCTACTCACAGCCAGTGAGCCCTTCTCTAGTCCCATACCGCATCTCTACTCACAGCCAGTGAGCCCTTCTCTAGTTCCATACCGCATCTCTACTCACAGCCAGTGAGCCCTTCTCTAGTCCCATACCGCATCTCTACTCACAGCCAGTGAGCCCTTCTCTAGTCCCATACCGCATCTCTACTCACAGGCAGTGAGCACTTCTCTAGTCCCATACCGCATCTCTACTCACAGCCGGTGAGCCCTTCTCTAGTCCCATACCGCATCTCTACTCACAGCCAGTGAGCCCTTCTCTAGTTCCATACCGCATCTCTACTCACAGCCAGTGAGCCCTTCTCTAGTCCCATACCGCATCTCTACTCACAGCCAGTGAGCCCTTCTCTAGTCCCATACCGCATCTCTACACACAGCCAGTGAGCACTTCTCTAGTCCCATACCGCATCTCTACTCACAGCCAGTGAGCCCTTCTCTAGTCCCATACCGCATCTCTACTCACGGCCAGTGAGCCCTTCTCTAGTCCCATATCGCATCTCTACTCACGGCCAGTGAGCCCTTCTCTAGTCCCATACCGCATCTCTACTCACAGCCGGTGAGCCCTTCTCTAGTCCCATACCGCATCTCTACTCACAGCCGGTGAGCCCTTCTCTAGTCCCATACCGCATCTCTACTCACAGCCGGTGAGCCCTTCTCTAGTCCCATACCGCATCTCTACTCACAGCCGGTGAGCCCTTCTCTAGTCCCATACCGCATCTCTACTCACAGCCGGTGAGCCCTTCTCTAGTCCCATACCGCATCTCTACTCACAGCCGGTGAGCCCTTCTCTAGTCCCATACCGCATCTCTACTCACAGCCGGTGAGCCCTTCTCTAGTCCCATACCGCATCTCTACTCACAGCCGGTGAGCCCTTCTCTAGTCCCATACCGCATCTCTACTCACAGCCGGTGAGCCCTTCTCTAGTCCCATACCGCATCTCTACTCACAGCCGGTGAGCCCTTCTCTAGTCCCATACCGCATCTCTACTCACAGCCAGTGAGCCCTTCTCTAGTCCCATACCGCATCTCTACTCACAGCCGGTGAGCCCTTCTCTAGTCCCATACCGCATCTCTACTCACAGCCGGTGAGCCCTTCTCTAGTCCCATACCGCATCTCTACTCACAGCCGGTGAGCCCTTCTCTAGTCCCATACCGCATCTCTACTCACAGCCGGTGAGCCCTTCTCTAGTCCCATACCGCATCTCTACTCACAGCCGGTGAGCCCTTCTCTAGTCCCATACCGCATCTCTACTCACAGCCAGTGAGCCCTTCTCTAGTCCCATACCGCATCTCTACTCACGGCCAGTGAGCCCCTCTCTAGTCCCATACCGCATCTCTACTCACGGCCAGTGAGCCCTTCTCTAGTCCCATACCGCATCTCTACTCACAGCCAGTGAGCCCTTCTCTAGTCCCATACCGCATCTCTACTCACGGCCAGTGATCCCTTCTCTAGTCCCATACCGCATCTCTACTCACAGCCAGTGAGCCCTTCTCTAGTCCCATACCGCATCTCTACTCACAGCCAGTGAGCCCTTCTCTAGTCCCATACCGCATCTCTACTCACAGCCAGTGAGCCCTTCTCTAGTCCCATACCGCATCTCTACTCACAGCCAGTGAGCCCTTCTCTAGTCCCATACCGCATCTCTACTCACAGCCAGTGAGCCCTTCTCTAGTCCCATACCGCATCTCTACTCAAGCCAGTGAGCCCTTCTCTAGTCCCATACCGCATCTCTACTCACAGCCAGTGAGCCCTTCTCTAGTCCCATACCGCATCTTCATTGAGTGGAAGATGATCATCTGTAGTCAAAAAAGTGGCTAAAAAAGAAGCTAAAGCTGTGGATCTGTGAAATATTTTTGTTTTGGTCTGATTAAATCCTCCCATCTTGGTCCACCATCCACCCCTGCCGAAATAGAATGTGCAGAGCAAGGGTGAACAGGACCAGTAATTAGACAGACCCTGAGTCGAATGGAACCTGGGGCTACCCCATGGCAACTTAACCAGGAGCTACATTAAAACACCAATGCAATTACCTACCCGGCACAGTTTCCTAGCTTTTTAATAAATTCAATGTAGCTCTTTTTAATAATGAAGAGGTATTCTCCAGTGACATATATCTGACTCGTTAGGCTTCTGTAGTCAGGTAAAGGTCAACTTCAGTGAAACTTGGTCTGCCAATGAAATGAAGTTTAAAATGTGTATTAAAACCTCTGCAGGAGTTACCGTTTTAGGCATACTTTCGTCAGTACTAGACGATGAAGTCAGAATCTAGACACTTGTTATTAATTCATTGTCAGTGATATTTCTGGTTACATTTGATAGATAATAGAGCAATCTATCGATTATCTGACTTTGAATTTATACATCTTTGTTGAGATTTTATCACAAGCTATTTATCCACATTGTGCAAGACACAAAGACACAAACACATTACTTGAATGTGGTTATGTTCACAAGACACCATTGGATACAGAATTAAACCGATCCAGCCAGGGCTGCTTCGTGCTATATGCCTCGGGAGCCGTGAGTCATGGTTCATCACGAGCATTGCGCTACGTCATTATGTTATCATTAGCTAACTCACTCAAACCAATATCCGGATCCTACCAAATTGACAGTGAAGATGTCAGTAATCTCAATGCTCATGTGGCTTGATGTGAAATTAACCTTAATGTAAGTATATCAAAACATTGTTTCAGGACTTAATGCCACTGTATTATATTAAGAGAAATGTAATTGTGATATTGGCGTAGCAATCAGTCCAAACTGCCAAGTTTATCAGCTCCTGATTCTAGCCAAGGATGCCTCTTGCATCGTAGAATTATACAAATGTGTTTAATTGTCACTCCAAAATAATAAAATAATGCAAAATATATGTACTTTTTTAATATAACTTCTTACCTATTTTGTCTCCCAAATTCTGTGATATACAGTCATGTCCCATCGCTGCAACTCCCGTACTGACTCGGGAGAGGCGAAGGTCGAGAGCCATGCGTCTTCCAAAACACGACCCTGTCAAGCCGCTCTGCTTCTTGACACAGTGCCCGCTTAACCCAGAAGCCAGTCGCACCAATGTGTCGGAGGAAACACTGTACACCTGGGGACTCTGTCAGCCACAAGCTAGTGCGCAATAGGACAAGGACATCCCGGCCAGCCAAACCCCCCCTAACCCAGACGACGCAGGGCCAATATGTCCGCCGCCTCATGGGTCTCCCGGGATCGAACCCGGTTCTGTTGTGTCGCCTCAAGCACTGTGATCCAGTGCCTTAGATCGCCACAAAACACTTTTTAAAACACATAATGGACCACTCAAAAACATCATGGTCAGACATGGCACAGGCGTCATCAAAAACACATGACATCATCTCAACAACTTTATGTATAAACAAAACAACATAGTGTATAACTAGAAACGTAGACGATTGTGTCAGAAGACGTCAGAAGATCGCATTTCATTCACCATTACATCAAGACGGATTCTTGGGGTTAATTTGAAGAGATTAACTCCAAGCTAGTCCTGAGAAACAGAGAGACAGGAGTCTATGTCAGGTCAGATCAGGATTCCTCTTGAATCTGTGCCCTGTGTCTCTGCTCACCCTCAGGTTAAGTGTTTCAGAGGTTAAGCCCTTGACACACTTTTAGAAGTCCAGCCAGTGCTATACACTAATTATGCCCAGGATATGGGATGTAATGTGAAGTCTGAATTACCCAACATCTCAGAGCTATACAGTAATTATGCCCAGGATATGGGATGTAATGTGAAGTCTGAATTACCCAAATCTCAGAGCTATACAGTAATTATGCCCAGGATATGGGATGTAATGTTAAGTCTGAATTACCCAACATCTCAGAGCTATACACTAATTATGCCCAGGATATGGGATGTAATGTGAAGTCTGAATTACCCAACATCTCAGAGCTATACACTAATTATGCCCAGGATATATATGGGATGTAATGTGAAGTCTGAATTACCCAACATCTCAGAGCTATACACTAATTATGCCCAGGATATGGGATGTAATGTGAAGTCTGAATTACCCAACATCTCACCCACAACACAGAATTCTGCTACAGCCCGAGTGCATTCGAACTTCGAATTTCTCACAAAAAGGTTGGCATTGTTTTGTGGAGCAAGAGCTAAGTTAACACACACCATGTCCATCCAGATCATTCATCAGCGCTGGGACGGAAGAACGAATTGTGTCATTGAGCGATTGTTGTGCTTCAGCTGGGCTGACCATTGGACTGCAGTCAGGCCAGAATAATGAAGAAGGAGTAGAAATCCAAACTTACTTCGCTCAGCACTTTACTCACACACTTACTCCCAAATGCAAATAGAGATCCTCGTCCTCCAGGTCGCCCAATGATTTACTAATTTCTGATATGTCATTAAGATATGCAACGTGTGTACTGCAAACTAAACAGTGGTGGGTTCGTTGATGGATGCACTGGGTGATGTCGAGCATCAGTCGCCCTGTTCTAGCGTTTTGTTGTATTTAATAACATTGAAGTGCAGTTGGGCGTGATTTATGATGCTGAGAAATAAAATGCAGGTCTTGCTGGTCTGCGTGGCTCCGTAACAGGATAAACAGAAGTGGGCGGTGATGTCTCTGGTGGTGATCACAGGAGGGATGGCCTTGTGATTTGGAGGTGACAGCTCAAGGACTGTCTGACCATGTTGAGTTCTCCAGAGCATGACATTAACCCCTGCTGCTGTTACCTGTTCTGCTGCTGCTTCGACTGCTGCTGTTACACCTGATGCTGCTACCCCTAATGCTACCCCTGATGCTGCTACCACTGCTGCTGTTACCTGTTCTGCTGCTGCTACCTGTGCTGCTACCTCTGCTGCTACTACCTCTGCTGCTACCTCTGCTACTACCTGTTCTGCTGCTGCTTCCTCTGCTCCTTCCACTGCTGCTGCTACCCCTGCTGCTGCTACCTCTGCTGCTGCTACCTCTGCTGCTACCTGTTCTGCTGCTGCTTCCTCTGCTGCTTCCACAGCTGCTGCTACCCCTGCTGCTGCTACCTCTGCTGCTGCTTCCTCTGCTACTTCCACTGCTGCTGCTGCCCTGCTGCTGCTACCTGTGCTGCTGCTACTCCTGCTGCTGCTACCCCTGCTGCTTTCACTGCTCCTTTCACTGCTCCTGATACCCCTGCTGCTACCCCTGCTGCCACCTCTGCTGCTGCTACCTCTGCTGCTACCTGTGCTGCTACCTCTGCTGCTGCTTGTGCTGCTACCTCTGCTGCTACCTCTGCTGCTACCTCTGCTGCTACCTGTGCTGATACCCCTGCTGCTCCTACCTCTGCTGCTACCTGTGCTGCTACCACTGATGCTGCTACCTCTGCTGCTACCTGTGCTTCTACCCCTGCTGCTGCTACCTCTGCTGCTACCCCTGCTGCTGCTACCTCTGCTGCTGCTACTTCTACTGCTACCTCTGCTGATGCTACCCCTGCTGCTGCTACCCCTGCTGCTGCTTGTGCTGCTACCTCTGCTGCTACCTGTGCTGCTACCCCTGCTGCTGCTACCTCTGCAGTACCTGTGCTGCTACCCCTGCTGCTGCTACCTCTGCTGCTGATTGTGCTGCTACCTCTGCTGCTGCTACCTGTGCTGCTACACCTGCTGCTGCTACCCCTGCTGCTTCCACTACTGCTGCTACCCCTGCTGCTGCTACCTCTGCTCCTACCTGTGCTGCTACCCCTGCTGCTGCTACCCCTGCTCCTGATACCCCTGCTGCTACCCCTGCTGCTGCTACCTCTGCTGCTACTCCTGCTGCTGCTACCCTTGCTGCTGCTTCCTCTGTTGCTTCCACTGTTGCTGCTACCCCTGCTGCTGCTACCTCTGCTGCTACCCTTGCTGCTACCCCTGCTGCTGCTTCCTATGCTGCTTTCACTGCTGCTGCTACCCCTGCTGCTGCTACCTCTGCTGCTTTCTCTGCTGCTACCCCTGCTGCTGCTACCTCTGCTGCTGCTACCCCTGCTGCTACCCCTGCTGCTGCTTCCTCTGCTGCTTCCACTGCTGCTGCTACCCCTGCTGCTGCTACCTCTCCCTCTTCCTCTGCTGCTACCCTTGCTGCTGCTTCCTTTGCTGCTACCCTTGCTGCTGCTACCCCTGCTGCTGCTTCCTCTGCTGCTTCCACTTCTGCTGCTTCCTCTGCTGCTACCTCTTCTGCTTCCTCTGCTGCTACCCTTGCTGCTGCTACCCCTGCTGCTGCCCCTGCTGCTGCCCCTGCTGCTACCCCTGCTGCTGCCCCTGCTGCTACCCCTGCTGCTGCTACCTCTGCTGCTGCTTCTTCAGCTGCTTCCACTGCTGCTGCTACCCCTGCTGCTGTTACCTGTGCTGCTGCTACCTCTGCTGCTGCTTCTTCTGCTGCTTCCACTGCTGCTGATACCCCTGCTGCTGCTACCCCTGCTGCTACCCCTGCTGCTGCGACCTCTGCTCCTACCTGTGCTGCTACCCCTGCTGCTGCTACCCCTGCTCCTGATACCCCTGCTGCTACCTCTGCTGCTGCTACCTCTGTTGCTTCCTCTGCTGCTGCTACCTCTGCTGCTGCTTCTTCTGCTGCTTCCACTGCTGCTGATACCCCTGCTGCTGCTACCCCTGCTGCTGCTACCTCTGCTGCTACCTGTGCTGCTGCTACCTGTGCTGCTGCTACCTCTGCTGCTTCCACTGCTGCTGATACCCCTGCTGCTGCTACCTCTGCTGCTGCTACCTCTGCTGCTACCTGTGCTGCTGTTACCTGTGCTGCTGCTACCTGTGCTGCTGCTACCTCTGCTGCTTCCACTGCTGCTACTACCCCTGCTGCTGCTACCCCTGCTGCTGATACCTCTGCTGCTGCTTCCACTGCTACTGCTTCCTCTGTTGCTACCTCTGCTGCTACCCCTGCTGCAGCTACCCCTGCTGCTGCTACCCCTGCTGCTGCTACCCCTGCTATCTCTGCTTCTGCTATCTCTGCTGCTGCTACCTCTGTTGCTTCCTCTGCTGCTGCTGCCCCTGCTGCTGCTTCCTCTGCTGCTTCCTCTGCTGCTGCTACCGCTGCTTCTGCTACCTCTGCTGCTGCTTCCTCTGCTGCTGCTACCTCTGTTGCTTCCTCTGCTGCTGCCCCTGCTGCTGCTTCCTCTGCTGCTTCCTCTGCTGCTGCTACCGCTGCTTCTGCTATCTCTGCTTCTGCTATCTATGCTGCTGCTACCTCTGTTGCTTCCTCTGCTGCTGCTACCTCTGCTGCTTCCACTGCTGCTGCTACCGCTGCTTCTGCTACCTCTGCTGCTGCTACCCCTGCTGCTGCTTCCTCTGCTGCTTCTACCTCTGCTGCTACCTCTGCTGTTGCTCTCTCTGCTACTACCTGTGCTGCTACTTCCTCTACAACTGATACCTCCACTGCTGATACCTGTACTTCTACCTGTGCTGCTGCTACCTGTGCTGCTTCTACCTGTGCTGCTCCTACCTGTGCTGCTTCTACCTGTGCTGCTGCTACCTGTGCTGCTTCTACCTGTGCTGCTGCTACCTCTGCTGCTTATACCTGTGCTGCTTATACCTGTGCTGCTGATACCTCTGCTGTTGCTACCTCTGCTGCTACCTGTGCTGCTTCCACTGCTGCTGCTTCCTCTGTTGCTACCTCTGCTGCTGCTACCCCTGCTGCTGCTTCCTCTGCTGCTTCCACTGCTGCTGCTACCGCTGCTTCTACCTGTGCTGCTACCTCTGCTGCTGCTACCTCTGCTGCTGCTTCCTCTGCTGCTTCCACTGCTGTTGCTCTCTCTGCTACTACCTGTGCTGCTACTTCCTCTACAACTGATACCTCCACTGCTGATACCTGTGCTGCTGCTACCTCTGCTGCTTATACCTGTGCTGCTGATACCTCTGCTGCTTATACCTGTGCTGCTTATACCTGTGCTGCTGATACCTCTGCTGCTGCTACCTGTGTTGCTGATACCTCTGCTGTTGCTACCTCTGCTGCTACCTCTACTGCTGCTATCTGTGCTGCTGCTACCTCTGCTGCTGCTACCTCTACTGCTGCTACCTCTACTGCTGATACCCCAGCTTCTACCCTGCTGTTGCTACCTTTGCTGCTACTACCTCTGCTGCTGCTACCTCTACTGCTGATACCCCAGCTGCTACCCTGCTGTTGCTACCTCTGCTGCTACTACCTCTGCTGCTGCTGCTACCTCTGCTGCTGCTACCTGTGCTTCTACCTGTGCTACCCTGCTCCTGTACTTCTGCTACCTCTGCTGCTGCTACCTCTGCTGCTGCTACCTGTGCTTCTACCTGTGCTACCCTGCTACCTGTGCTGCTGCTACTTGTGCTGCTGTTGCAGTAAACTTGAAATGGTGGCTCTGCAATGTGAGTTTAATATTCACAAGACGTGAAAAGGATCGGGTTTAGAAGAGTAAAGGACCATGGAACTGTGCGTGTGTGTGCATATGTGTGCATGGGTGTGTGTGTGTGTGTGTGTGTGTGTGTGTGTGTGTGTGTGTGTGTGTGTGTGTGTGTGTGTGTGTGTGTGTGTGTGTGTGTGTGTGTGTGTGTGTGTGTGTGTGTGTGTGTGTGTGTGTGTGTGTGTGTGTGTGTGTGTGTGTGTGTGTGTGTGTGTGTGTGTTGTGTGTGTGCCTGTCTGTGCATTTCTACGAATGTATCCACTAATGCCATGTAGCAGTCTTCAAAGAGGATTTGAGACAAAGCCCAAGTTTGCCAGTGTGAGGAATGACTTGATAAACTCTCCCAACATCACCCCTGTAGGTTCCCTAACCACTCAATGACAATAACAATCGACCTGAGGTTTGATTCTGGGGGCCGATTGCAGGTTCGGCTCTATAGATCTGGTGGCAAATAGCTTTTAAATGTTTTGCACAATGGCACAAAATAAAGAGGATTGTTGTCCTTAATCCACTGTAGGCCATTTAATTAAGAGCGTGTGCTACGTGACTCACAATGGACTTCAGGTGTCAATGTCACAATGACAAAGAGAGAGTGAGAGAGAGGGAGGAAGAGAGGAGTAGGGGAAAGAGAAAGAGTGAGAGGATAGAAATGGGGACCTATGCTGAGTCCTTTGATTAATTGTAGGATGATTGTGCTGAATCTGCAGGGGTTAAAATCAGAGTGGTGGAGGATAGAAACCTCAGCTCCTACTGAAACAAGAATGAAGCAAAGGGATATGTACATGCAATAGCACCACTGACCCATACTTGGAGCCAAACCATTCATAATTAAGTCACTGAGCTTAACGATGCAATGGCAGCTGTGACAGGTACCGTACATTACTGTTTGATTCTGTTTCACCTAAAACCACATGGACGTCTGTCACCACAACCACACATACACACTGAAGTCATGACAAATGTGGTGATATACTTAGATGCAAACAAGTTTTCAAAACCACATACCCACGTAGGAACAGGGAGCAGCATCGGCAGAATTACAATCCTTTATACTTGAGGAGAGGGAGGAGAGGTGGTAGGGGTTCAACTCTCCATTTGATCAGTGAACAACATTTACATTTCGAGCAGATACTTCCGAATTAGCCCGAAGGGGATATTTCCTCTATTCTGATCCAGCCTCACCCTCTAGGCTCTTGCTACATACGACAACCAATCACCTTCGAGCTCTCCGCACGGAACATCTGCTGCACGGATACGGCACGGCAACGGTAGAAACCACAGGAAGCCGGTAAAACAGGACCTCATCGGAATAATATTAATTAAACCCCAGAACTAATTGTGTGTTACTTTTGCTGTCAACCAATTATGTTTTACATTCTTCAGGGAACACCGATCCTCTGCTCACTGTGAAATTCCAGCTGTCATTGAATTTAAATAAGCATGTATTTAATTAACACACTGGAGCGTGAACTAGTATTTATTTTATATAGACAGACAGCGGTGCATCAGACTATTCTGGAGTTGTCTCATGAGTTGATGACAAAATGGTCCAGATTCCTTAATGATGCTATATCCAAAATAATGCTACTTGCATCCCTGCTTTGATAGTGGGCCGAGTAAAGTGATATCAACCGCTGATAGTCAAGGCTAGTCCTCATTGTTGTCGGTGATCAGGTCTAACACTATTGTGTCATCTGCAAACTTAATGATGGTGTTGTAGTTGTGCCTGCCCATGCAGTCAATAGTGAATGGGGAGTACAGGAGGGGTCTGAGCACGCACACCTGAGGGGCCCCTGTGTTGAGGATCAGCATAGCGGATGTGTTGTTACCTACCCTTATCACCCGGGGCGGCCCATCAGCAAGTCTAGCATCCAGTTGCAGAGGGAGGTGTTTAGTCCCAGGGTCCATTGCTTGGTGATGAGCTTTGAGGGAACTCGGGTGTTGAACGCTGAGCTGTAGTCAATGAATAACATTCCCACATAGGTGTTCCTTTTGTGCAGGTGGGAAAGGGCAGTGTGGAGTGCAAGAGATATTGCATCATCTGTGGATCTGTTGGAGCGGCATGCACATTGGAGTGGGTCTAGGGTTCCTGCGATAATGGTGTTGATGTGAGCCATTACCAGCCTTTCAAAGCATTTCATGGCTACAGACGTGAGTGCTACGGGTCAGTAGACATTTAGACAGGTTACCTTACTGTTCTTGGTCACAGGGGCTATGGTGGTCCGCTTGAAACGTGTTGGTATTGCAGACAGGGAGAGGTTGAAAATGTCAGTGAAGACACTTGCCAGTTGGTCTGTGCATGCTCAGAGTACATGTCCTGGTAATCCGTCTGTCCCTGCAGCCTTGTGAATGTTGACCTGTTTAAAGGTCTACCCAAACCGGCTGCGGAGAGCGTGATCACACAGTCATCCGGAACAGCTGGTGCTCTCATGCACGTTTCAGTGGTACTTGCCTCAATGCAAGCATAGAAGTTATTTAGCTCGTCTGGTAGGCTCGTGTCACTGGGCAGCTCTCGGCTGTGCTTCCCTTTGTAATCTATAACAGTTTGCAAGCCCTGCCATATCCGACGAGCATCGGAGCAGGCATAGTACGAGTCGATCTTAGTCCTTTTGAAGCTTTGCCTGTTTGATGGTTCGTCGGAAGGCATATCGGGAATTCTTATAAGCTTCCGGGTTAGGGTCCGACTCCCCGAAATTGGCAGCTCTACCCTTTATCTCAGTGCTGATGTCGCCTGTAATCCGTGGCTCCTGGATGGGGTAGGTACGGTCACTGTGGGGTAAATGTCATGGATGCACTTTTTGATGAATCCATTGAGTAACAATGAAATACCTTTACTGTGATTATTTTTAATTAAAATTGTTTAAAAAATGAACAAAAATAGCACTAAATAAAGAGCAATTTCTCAAGGAATAATTTTGCTATGACTCTCTTGGATTGGGGAGGAGAAAACTGAAAGGAGGATAAAACAAAAAAACTAGCTGTTATTGGCAGAGATGTTTGGAACTCTCCTTCTTATTGGTCAAATAACTAATTTGCTGCCTGGTGATGTCACTAGACCGGATAAAACTTAATCCAACCAAAACAGGCTGAAATGCATTTTCAAAATGCTCTCTAAAACCAAAAGGACATTTTCATAAGTTTCACAATTTCACAGTATTATTCCCACCTAATAAAGTGAAAAAATATAAAACACAGGTAAATCACATTTTTGACTGTACTAGGCCTTTAAGTTATACATCCAAGTTGCCCACATCTTAGATGATACAACCACCCGGTATGAAATATTGATGTGGGTTTACGTTTCGCCTTCATTGTTGTCTGTTTATCTTCTGTATTTGCCTCATGTTGTTCTTGTTCTGCTGGTTTTGACAGCCCAACAGAGATCATCCATCTTCCAGATTTACCTCCGACCCTAATATCAACGAAGCAGTTCAATGCCATAACTCCACTGGGGACAAATACCTTTTGGGAAGAGGGCGGGTGTGGGTGTGTATTAGTGACAGAGCGAATGGATTCAAACTGCATCAGCTGTGCCGGGGGGCTGGACACTTCCGCTGGGTCAGCATAAAAAAACTGCACATAACGCTGCCAATTGATTTATACATGATATCAGGTGGAGAGACCCATCTCCCTACAGCCTTGATGCTTCTTCCCTGCCTGTCTGCTTTCTTCCCTGGCTCTCTCTCTTCTTGCGCACTGTCACACATAATGAACCCTAGGCTGGAGACAGTGAAAAGAGAGCGCCAGAAACAAACAGCAGCAGCAGTAGGAACAGAAACAGTACAGAACCCCAGCAACACACCACACCACACTCCTCAATGAAAAATGTTGCATATTTTAGCATAGTTCTCCATCCACCGTGTCCCAAAAGTCCCAATGTTTGACACAGCAAAAGAGCTGTGCCAGTATATTCCTACTCTATTACAACCTACCCACACTATCTCACAGGGGCCACACTCAGGTAATGTCACAAATGTGTCCCTGCTAATGAGTCCCCATAGGTAGATGGCGATGGCACTGCTCAGAGTGATCAGGTGTCCGAAGCAGGACACACCAGAGCTGAGAATGGCTAACGATGCTAAAAGTATTTTTATGAATGGATGCGTAACCTTCACCTTCATCTATGTCCTTACTGTTTGCCACGGTTGTTCACCTCTATATTTCCATAATGGGTACATGTGCATTGTGCTGTAAGGCACATGAGGCTGGTGGCACCTCATTTGGGGAGAATGCGTGCTTGGTAATGGCTGGAGTGGAATCAGTGGAATGGTATCAAATACATGGTTTGATGCCATTCCATTAGCTCCGATCCACACATTATTATGAGATGTCCTCCAATCAGTAGCATCTACTGCTGTAAATGTATGATTGAATTGTTCTCGTTGTTTCATCTTTGGACCCAAAACAAAGCATGAGCACCTTCAGATGGTTTATCTCCCAATGTGTGGAGAAAATTGGAAATCAATTTAAAATCAGGAAGTGCCTACAGTCAACTCAGAGCTGGAAAGTCAGTATTGACAACAGTATGCAATCATTGGGGAATAGATTCTCTCTCTCCCTCTCTCTCTCTCTCTCTCTCTCTCTCTCTCCCTCTCTCTCCCCTCTCTCTCTCTCTCTCTCTCTCTCTCTTCCTCTTCCCCTTCCTCCCTTTCTCTCACAGCAATGTTTGTACTATTGTATGTGTAAGGACAGTTCTAGTGGCCAGACTGCCTGTACAATAAAACTAAATAATACCTTTTACAATCTAATCAACAAGTCTGGTGATTCACAGGCATCATTCAGCAGAATTATAAAACAAAATAGATTCTCCCTGGAGTTTAGGCCCCACAGGAATGAAGGGCTGCCCTAAGCATTGCCAGTCTAAAACTGAAATACCTAACAAGATAGTATAGTAATATACGCAGTCATAAGTGGTGATTCAATTTGCCAAGCTCACATTCTATGAAAATGAAGCACGCTCGAAACCTTATGTCCAAGAACCATGTTTTCAGCCTTACTCACTGTTTAATAATAGTCATTTTTAATTTCACATGTAACCAGCTCAGTTGGTCTTAGCTTTGCAAGATACCTCAACCAAAGCCTGTGAGTAAGGTGTGGGAACAGATTGTTGTTAGACCCACTAGAGCGCCACTCACTGATATTCATAGTAAACACACCAAACACTGCTCAATTTTATGCGCTGGAGAGGTCGAGAGGAGAACTCGGTGCCATTTTCAGATTAGGATGCCTGAGGGCCTGAAAGTGGAAGACTGAGGCAGTCCCCTCCTCCCTTTTCCTTCCACCAGCATCCTTCCTCTCTCCCTTCAAGCGAGCAAGCTCAAAATGTATTTTAAGAGCCTCATTTTGATGGCAAGAGCTATCGTGTCAAACTGAGGAGCTACCGCGTCACACTTGAAAAATAGAAAGAAATCTTTAAAACTGGAGTCATTACTCCATGCACGTGATAAGCATGTAATTTTGAGTGACACAGGCTAATTAGCCACGTCCCTTCTCGTCAGTGGCGCTCCATGAAAAGCCTGTAATGGTTGGAGAGCGACTTGTCTTGGCCTGAGATCCTGTCATAAACTGAGCCTAGGATGGGGAATTAAGAGGAAGTGGGCCTCTTAATCATTTGTGTCGCTTTGGCCGTCTTAAGTTTCAACAGCCTTATGTAGCAGAACCAGCACCGTGGATCACTGGTTTCTTGACCTTCAGTCTCTTTGTCTGTCTCACTTCATGGAAATTGGTCACGGAGTTTGACCAGAGTTGTCACTTTGTCTGTCTGCCCGAGGACACAGAAAGTTTTCCTTTCACAACGCGAGTTCCCTCTAACAAAAGAGCACAAACTCAATTGTCTCTGGATGACAAGGTTCAAAATGAAGAAACAATAAATCACTGACTATGCACTAAATATGCCGATGTACATGGCGACAAAAAAGTCTTTAGGGTTAGTGAGATCGACTCACGGTGACACATTTTTTTGCTAATGGATTAGACATGGAGACTTGGAATCCTAAAATAACAGTACTTATGAAAATGCTGCAGCATCGGCCCAACACTTTTTACACCAACAATGTGTCCGCTATGAACTGATGTTATTGTTTTCACTCTCTATTGCTCTGTATGTATTGCAGGCTTTCTGGCACAGCTTTTGAAAGCATATATATTTTGTTTGAGCCTTTTGTAAAGACGTCCTTTCATATTTTTTGCCTGCTGCCACATATTTAATTTCTTCTTGACAGTTTCCAAGGCTTTTATCCCTGCTTTGATATTTTATTATTCGACTCCTCTATCACTTCTTTGAATGATTTTGCTTATCTGTCAGTTTGTTGGTTATACTTTCCAGCCATACAGTAATTTGTTTCATGGAGGCAGTATGAATTAAATAAGGGCTATTATTTCTTTCATTTTGATAAGAAACTCAAATGAAGTCAGAATGCAATTTGTTGTAGAAACTCAATTTACTATAACCGCAGTACTGTGGTGCAGTGTACATCATTGTGCTCTCAATGAAAGTAGAAATCTCACCAATGTCTTCCTGTATTCACATGGTTGTGTTAAAGGAAACATGGTCAGGCTTCTCAATGGCATCTTAATGCTGCAATTAGATTCAACAGCTGCAGAAGTGTCTGTGATGCATATCCTCCTAAGAGGAAAAGGACCAGACAGTAGCACATGATGTAGCTACATACACATCTCTGGCACTGTCAAATCTTTAAACAAATATGTTATTTCATGATCTGTGGGTTTGTTCAATCAACAGGATGGGTATAGAGCTTTCACTTTTTAATTACATCAGTGACTATCTCATGTACAGTTGACGTCGGAAGTTTACATGCACTTAGGTAGGAGCCAATAAAACTCATTTTTCAACAACTCCACACATTTCTAGCTAACACACTATACTTTTGGCAAGTCGGTTAAGACATCTAATTTGTCCATGACACAAGTCATTTTTCCAACAATTGTTAACAGACAGATTACTTCACTTATAATTCACTGTATCACAATTCCAGTGGGTCAGAAGTGTACATACACTAAGTTGACTGTGCCTTTAAACAGCTTGGAAAAATTCCAGAAAATGATGTCATGGCTTTAGAAGCTTCTGATAGGCTAATTGACATAATTTGATTCAATTGAAGGTGTACCTTTAGATGTATTTCAAGGCCTACCTTCAAACTCAGTGCCTCTTTGCTTGACATCATGGGAAAATCAAAAGAAATCAGCCAAGACCTCAGAAAATTGTAAACCTCCACAAGTCTGGTTCATCCTTGGGAGCAATTACCAAACGCCTGAAGGTACCACGATCATCTGTACAAACAATAGTACGCAAGTATAAACACGATGGGATCACGCAGCCGTCATACCGCTCAGGAAGGGGATGCATTCTGTATTCTGCATTCTGGATGCATTCCTAGAGATGAACGTACTTTGGTGAGAAAAGTGCAAATCAATCCCAGAACAACAGCAAAGGACCTTGTGAAGATGCTGGAGGAAACAGGTACAAAAGTATCTATATCCACAGTAAAACTACCATATCGACATAACCTGAAAGGCCGCTCAGCAAGGAAGAAGCCACTGCTCTAAAACAGCCATAGAAAAAGCCAGACTATGGTTTGCAACTGCACATGGGGACAAAGATCGTACTTTTGGGAGAAATGTCCTCTGGTCTGATGAAACAAAAATACAACTGTTTATCCATAATGACCATTGTTATGTTTGGAGGAAAAAGGGGGAGGCTTGCAAGCCGAAGAACACCATCCCAACCGTGAAGCACGGGGGTGGCAGCATCATGTTGTGGGGGAGCTTTGCTGCAGGAGGGACTGGTGCACTTCACAAAATAGATGGCATCATGAGGAAGTAAAATGATGTGGATATATGAAAGCAACATCTCAAGACATCAGTCAGGAAATAAAAGCTTGGTTGCAAATGTGTCTTCCAAATGGACAATGACCCCAAGCATACTTCCAAAGGTTAAGGACAACAAAGTAAAGGTATTGGAGTGGCCATCACAAAGCCCTGACCTCAATCCTATAGAAGATTTGTGGGCAGAACTGAAAAAGCTTCTGCGAGCAAGAAGGCCTAAAAACCTGACTCAGTTACACCAGCTCTGTCAGGAGGAATGGGCCAAAATTCTTCCAACATTGTGGGAAGCTTGTGGAAGGCTGCCCGAAAGGTTTTACGCTCCTTAAACAATTTAAAGGCAATGCTAACAAATACTAATTGAGTATATGTAAACTTCTGACCCACTGGGAATGTGATGAAGAAATAAAAGATTAAATAATTCATTCTCTCCTACTATTATTCAGACATTTCACATTCTTAAAATTAAGTGGTGATCCTAACTGACCTAGGACAGGGAATTTTTACTAGGATTAAATATCAGGAATTGTGAAATACTGAGTTTAAATGTATTTGGCTAAGGTGTATGTAAACCCCCCTTTGTGGAGACATACACAATGTGTCAGATTTAGAAATCTGCCTGCAGTTCCTACAGCATTTCATCACCCTCACTCCCTCTGTCACACATGCACAAACAGACAGACAGACAGACAGACAGACAGACAGACAGACAGACAGACAGACAGACAGACAGACAGACAGACAGACAGTACCCTGGAACTCTAGCAGCAGCCCCATGCTCACATAATGGAGTCACTGAACTGTCATCCATCGAACAACAGCGCAATTAATTACAGCTGCCGCAATGCAACATTTAAATGAAATACATTTCCCATAGAATGATCAAGTGGGATATGAAGTGCAGAGAAGAGTGCTCACATTCAGTAAGGGGAAGAAGTTGATGTTTTAAGTAATTACCCCAAACATGGACTGTATCACATTCACACACAGTGAAATGAAGCGACTGTGTGACTCGCAGCTTTGCTACCAATCAACACTTGTTAATTTTACCTAGGTAACCCATAATGAGGAATAAAACAATAAAAGATGTATCTTTAATTCCCTTCCATCTCTACCCAGTGGGATGAGTACATAATAACCATCTCTACCCAGTGGGATGAGTACATAATAACCATCTCTACCCAGTGGGATGAGTATATAATAACCATCTCTACCCAGTGGGATGAGTACATAATAACCATCTCTACCCAGTGGGATGAGTACATAATAACCATCTCTACCCAGTGGGATGAGTATATAATAACCATCTCTACCCAGTGGGATGAGTACATAATAACCATCTCTACCCAGTGGGATGAGTACATAATAACCATCTCTACCCAGTGGGATGAGTACATAATAACCATCTCAGTGGGATGAGTACATAATAACATCTCTACCCAGTGGGATGAGTACATAATAACCATCTCTACCCAGTGGGATGAGTACATAATAACCATCTCTACCCAGTGGGATGAGTACATAATAACCATCTCTACCCAGTGGGATGAGTACATAATAACCATCTCTACCCAGTGGGATGAGTACATAATAACCATCTCTACCCAGTGGGATGAGTACATAATAACCATCTCTACCCAGTGGGATGAGCACATAATAACCATCTCTACCCAGTGGGATGAGTACATAATAACCATCTCTACCCAGTGGGATGAGTACATTATAACCATCTCTACCCAGTGGGATGAGTACATAATAACCATCTCTACCCAGTGGGATGAGTACATAATAACCATCTCTACCCAGTGGGATGAGTACAAATTGAACTAGACTTCTTTAAGATATATCTTTCTCTTCTTCTTCTTCTTCTTCTTCTTCTCAAAGGTCTCAGCACTCGGGATTGACGCACATACACATTTATAATGCATAGCTCTGTTCAAATACAAATAATTTGTTACATATATATATCCCTGGGAATATGTGTTTGTATTAATATTTCCCTCACTCATCACCTGTTGTTTTCAGAGAAATTACAAGGTGTTTTGATGTATTTTCTGGTCTTTGTTCAACCCGTCTCTTTCACTGTCAATATACACATGTGAGATGGAGAGATCAGACAGGTGAACTATAGGTTAGGTAACCAAAGTCAAAATAAGTCAAACTTAGAAACTGTGTACTATTCTCACTTGAGAATTGGGCAGGTTAAAATGGGAACACTTTATTCTTAGAACCTACTGAAGACTGACTAATTAAACCCAAAGGACAATGTTCTCTAAAACCTCATGGATCTGGATTCAAATGCTCACAGTGAAGTGTGTTCTAGGACTACTGGCAAACACTCCCTCAAATGTGACATTTGTTCCAGAAATAAACATTGGAAGTGCATAAAGTCAATCATCACGAGCATCCTGTAGGTCAAACCACACTTATTTTACAAACTATAGTTATTTTACAGCAACTTATTTTTACAAAGTACACTTATTTTACTAACAGCAATTATTTTACAAACTAGTCTTATTTTACCCTTATTTACAAACTACACTTATTTTACAAACTGCACTTATTTTAAAAACTACACTTATTTTACAAACTACACTTATTTTACTAACTAATCTTATTTGATAAACTACACATATTTTGCAAACTACACGTTTTTCTTTCCAAACGACACTTATTTTACTAATTACATTTATTTTACAAACTACACTTACCTTTTCCCCCGTTAGATTCAATAAAAACATAGAGGCACCTATTAAAACATGTAATTATCAAACAGCAACATGCTAGCGTGAGTGTTCTTACCATAGTTTTACTTGTCATATTTTTGTCTTGCAGCCGCAGGAAACCAGGAAGCGGGTGTTTCTTCCAGACTGCGGTGTTCTTGGCGGCTGGCGTCCCGTGGGGGCCCTGCATGTGTTTGTAGCGATTTGAGACGGTCACACAGGGAGGCTCCCCAGGGACCAACCGGAGCTGGCAGCCGGGGAACATTCACACAGAACCTGGCTTCTACTGTGGAAGAACGAGGTAGGCTACAGTGCTGTTACCGTGCAACAGGGAAGTCCCCTGGAAACACAGTCCCTATTGTACATCCTCGATTCCTCTCGTCGTCTTTCCTTGCCTTCATCTCAAAACGCCTTGGAGAAAACGGATCAAGAAGTGGGACATTACATATTCTTATGATGCCATTCCCTTTGTCTGTAGTGTCTGTGTTTTGAGTATGCTTCAAAACACTTCACTGGACTCATATGGATTGGGTGGATTCATTTATTGAAGTATAGCGAGATGGAAATAACCAACTAAATTCAAAACTGCACAAAAGTTAATGCAAATGTGAATGTCATAGGGTAAAATAAAATTCTTCCAAAATGGAGTCAATGAATCAGCCCTAAGCAATAAGCGGTCCCATAACCAGGAACGGACTGGCCATCTGGCATTTCGTGAAAATGCCAGATGGGCTGGTCCATTTTTAGCCTAGTGGGCCTGTTCAACTTGTTAGTTATTTTGTGCAAAATTATACTAATAATGGGGCCTCAAGGGGAAAAATGGGCAGGTGTAAGGGCTTCATGGGAAAAAAAATGGGTCGATGTGTTAAAAATGCGAGGGCCGATTTCAAGTCCCAGTCCGCCCCTTCCCACAACTCTAAACTGTAATCCTTGGTATTAGATGGCAGAGATTGAATCCTAAAAGTGTGAAAACAAGAGAATTGGGGTCACAGTCTTCTGATGCGTACCAGTTACAGCACCGGCTATTTATGTAAATACAATCAATTATGATTTATTATAAACCACTGCATCACACTTTGAAAAGAGACATATTTGTGATAACTGTACTGGTACGGAACCAGAGAGATCTCTACTGATTTAACCCTAATCCCTTTTTTTATTCCTTGGGTTTTTGCAGTTTCGGGAACCATAAATGTAAAATATGAAGCAAGTTAAGGTCTTGATTAAATGTAAGTCTTGCCACACCTGTAATGTCAGAAGAAACCATTGGGAAAATTGTTGTCCCTTTCTCTTATGAAGCTCAGTAATTTGTGAGCAGGAAGATACAAGTTTTAATGTAGTTTTTCAACTGATTTGCCAAGAAGCTCAACCCTCAACAGCTTTCTGAGGTAATATTCATGTTACATCACAGATCTGTTGTTCTTCTCAGCAGTGGTGCACTATTCAACTTCAAGGTACAACATTAATTGATGTGAAAGTATACATACATTTTGAAAGAAAAGAGTTCACTTTCACATTAACATTTTTTTAAGGGTCTGACCTTATCAGCAAGCACAGAACACAACCATGGCGCTACAAGTTATTCATCAGAATACTTAGTTTTTTTCCTATGGTGAAATTAGGGACATGATTAACAGGATAGAGGTAGTAATGAACTTACATATAATTAGGGTTTGTTTCTCATTATATATGAATGTTCCCAGTCCACAGTGTTCCCTGGTCATTTAAGAGGGCATGTGTCATAAATGTTATCCACCTGGAACCTTTGGTGTGTATCACCTGAGTTAGGTGATAGGTAAGGCTTGGAGTTGTTTCCTTGAAGCAGCCACTAACATACTGTACCAACTCCAGGTCCTCAGTGTCATGCCACCTCCATTACTATACATGTCTTCACTCTTACAGACAGTTGCACTACTGCATGTTGTGGTGAAGAGCGTTGGTTGGCAGCCAGAAAGCCCCAAGTAGTTCATGAACAGTGATGAGCTGCTGATTCTCCGAGCAGAGCAGACAACGAGTCAGCCCCTGAGGCTATACTCTATGCAAACAAACCACTGACAAGGCCGCTCCACCAGGTGCCACAGGGGATTCCCCCCCCCCAGCTACAACAGCAGGAACCCTCGTAGTGTTGCTCTTACCTGCGACTTCAAAAATACGTTCAGACAGATACGCCTGAGTCTACCCCTTACAAAATGACTTCCCTACAGGCCTGTCACTGTAGGCTACAACATGGTGGAAAAACAGAGAATTGTGGAGGGAAATAGGACATTGAGAGACATCTGATTTGTTTGTTTTGCACCAGCCTTCAAGAATTGGAGAGAGAGAGAGAGAGAGAGAGGAGAGATAATTCTAAATGATGTGTGCCGCCGCCTGACGCTGCCTGCGCTAGTCTGTCTGTCATTGATAAAGTTTGGACTTGAGACATTGGAAATGTAACGCACGCATGTTGACTCCTATCGGGGATAACTGTCTGATCTGGATTTTGCCGGTTGGAGTCATATGAAAACAAACCGGATTGCCTTGGGGAAATGTAAAATGGTCCGTTCTCTCTGGCACCTTCTTTTGTCGACGTTAGATTCAGAGGACGTCCTAATCCGTCTCTGGGAAATGGTTTCAACACCAGCGTGTTGGATTTACATATTCACCCAAATATGACAATGCCATGCTAGATGAAACATTCACAATGACAGCTTGTGAGAGAAGGTAGAGTAGGGTTCAGTGATTATGATAACAAATATGATTTGTGGAATGTGTACAAACTTGATGGAGACTGGGGTAAAAATGTATTATTCCATTTCCATTCAAAGTATTTGTCTGCAATTGTCACCAATGTGACACAGACAAAGAGAATGGAATAATATTGATATGGAACTCAGATTTTATTCAATATGAATGATTTGAATGAACATCAGATGACGTTGAATGGACTCCCTTTCTTCTTGTTTTGTCTGAACGGATATGGGGCTCTCGTGTTGTATGCGCCAACAGTGACTCAGACAGGGCTCTTGGATTGATACAGCTGAATAGCGTGGGTGTGAGGAGGACTCAGAAACTCTGGCCTTTGCAGTAAATTGGAGTGAATTACTCTAATAAACGCCTTTCATCCCTCAGTGTCGCTGGTTTTTAGATTGCCCAATGCACTTTGGCCCATACTCATGGGCTTGTGTTTGATCTGAAGATGAAATCCAAGCCAAAAATGTGTTGAATAGGCAATCATCTAATACAAGCACATAAATCTAGCAGTGACAATGACATGCTGGTTGCATGGACAGCTATTCCATGCAGTTTGTTAAATATGTTGTATTCCTAATGCCATAATAACGCTCTGATATACTTTAGACTAAAATGCCCATCCAATATATTGCAATAATAAAAAATGCCACAGTATTCAAGTAAAACATGATGGCTACATTGTATTTTCATATCAGGGCTTACTAAGATATGTACAATGTGAACCTGCATCCAAGTTTGAGATAGGGGGGAAAAGGGAAATACTTTGTCAAATCTTCCTCTTCTGAGGTTCAATGATAAAGGGAAATATAAATCCTACAGGAATACATGTGGAAGAAAGTAAAAACAGACACTGGTGTTAATTTTCTCTCTGGAGTCTCAAGTCTCGGCTTTCAAGTCGTATCCAATACCACTCCACTTTGAAATTGCTCACTCAAGTCATATCCAATACCAAAGCAAATTCACATAATGCTTTGAACGAAACCTGAGTCTGTATTTTTCCATTCCTTCTGTCTACATCATATTGGTGACAATCACAGTCAAATAATAATAATTTTACTCCATGTCTCCATCAAGTTTGTATACAGTCCACAAATCATTGAACCTTACTCTACATTTCCTCACAAGCTATCATTGTGAGTGTGTCATCGAGCACGGCGTGTGTCCTATTTGATGAGTATGTCCATACAACACAGGTGTATGCATAGATAATGTCACCGTTGTTTTCCCAAGGGATAATGTAATGGCCATCTTTCACCCATTCTGATCGGTTTCACAGCTAACCCTTTTCAGATGTCACTTACATGTGAAGCCAGAGGAGGAGATATTATACGCTAATAGACCTACGTGTTATTCGTCAAAAGCCTAGGACAAAGATCATTGTCGTGATTCTCTGCCCAGATGTGGAATACATTTACATTTTGAACCAGGAAGTGAGATAGGAGGGACAGTATATGCAAGGGATTTTTATATTATTTTTTTATTTTACCTTTATTTAACTAGGCAAGTCAGTTAAGAACAAATTCTTATTTTCAATGACGGCCTAGGAACAGTGGGTTAACTGCCTGTTCAAGGGCAGAACAACAGATTTGTACCTTGTCAGCTCGAGGAAGCCATTTACTAATGTCATATATTAAAGGAGTGTGATTGGTTTCCAAGGTAACATCACCAGTTCCACTTAACAATGCATACCAGGTTTACTTTAAAATTAGTCATATTTACCAGGTCAGGATTCACACAGGTGGTTACAGTCATCCTGTTCTCTGTTCTGGCCAGGTGGTTACAGTCATCCTGTTCTCTGTTCTGGCCAGGTGGTTACAGTCATCCTGTTCTCTGTTCTGGCCAGGTGGTTACAGTCATCCTGTTCTCTGTTCTGGCCAGGTGGTTACAGTCATCCTGTTCTCTGTTCTGGCCAGGTGGTTACAGTCATCCTGTTCTCTGTTCTGGCCAGGTGGTTACAGTCATCCTGTTCTCTGTTCTGTCCAGGTGGTTACAGTCATCCTGTTCTGGCCAGGTAGTTACAGTCATTATGTTCTGGCCAGGAAGTTACAGTCATCCTGTTCTGGCCAGGTAGTTACAGTCATCCTGTTCTGGCAAGGTAGTTACAGTCATCCTGTTCTGGCCAGGTAGTTACAGTCATCCTGTTCTGGCCAGGTGGTTACAGTCATCCTGTTCTCTGTTCTGGTCAGGTGGATATAGCCATTATGTTCTGGTCAGGTGGTTACAGTCATCCTGTTCTGGCCAGGTATTTACAGTCATCCTGTTCTGGCCAGGTATTTACAGTCATCCTGTTCTGGCCAGGTATTTACAGTCATCCTTCTGTAGCTCAGTTGGTAGAGCATGGCGCTTGTAACGCCAGGGTAGTGGGTTCGATTCCGGGACCACCCATACGTAGAATGTATGCACACATGACTGTAAGTCGCTTTGGATAAAGCGTCTGCTAAATGGCATATATATCCTGTTCTGGCCAGGTGTTTACAGTCATCCTGTTCTGGCCAGGTGTTTACAGTCATCCTGTTCTCTGTTCTGGCCAGGTAGTTACAGTCATCCTGTTCTGGTCAGGTAGTTACAGTTATCCTGTTCTGACCAGGTGTTTACAGTCATCCTGTTCTGGCCAGGTGTTTACAGTCATCCTGTTCTCTGTTCTGGCCAGGTAGTTACAGTCATCCTGTTCTGACCAGGTAGTTACAGTCATCCTGTTCTTTGTTCTGGCCAGGAGTTTACAGTCATCCTGTTCTCTGTTCTGGCCAGGTAGTTACAGTCATCCTGTTCTGGCCAGGTGGTTACAGTCATCCTGTTCTGGCCAAACAGTCATCCTGTTCCGGCCAGGTAGTTACAGTCATACTGTTCTGCCCAGGTGGTTACAGTCATCCTGTTCTGGCCAGGAGTTTACAGTCATCCTGTTCTCTGTTCTGGCCAGGTAGTTACAGTCATCCTGTTCTGGCCAGATAGTTACAGTGATCTTGTTCTGGCCAGGTGGTTACAGTGTTCTTGTTCTGGCCAGGTGGTTACAGTCATCCTGTTCTGGTCAGGTAGTTACATTCATCCTGTTCTGGTCAGGCAGTTACAGTCATCCTGTTCTGGCCAGGTAGTTACAGTCATCCTGTTCTGGCCAGGTGTTTACAGTCATCCTGTTCTGGCCAGGTAGTTACATTCATCCTGTTCTGGCCAGGTAGTTACAGTCATCCTGTTCTGGCCAGGTAGTTACAGACATCCTGTTCTGGCCAGGTAGTTACAGTCATCCTGTTCTCTGTTCTGGCCAGGTAGTTACAGTCATCCTGTTCTGGCCAGGTGGTTACAGTCATCCTGTTCTGGCCAGGTAGTTACAGTCATCCTGTTCTCTGTTCTGGCCAGGTAGTTACAGTCATCCTGTTCTGCCCATGTGGTTATAGTCATCATGTTCTGGCCAGGTGGTTACAGTCATTATGTTCTGGCCAGGAAGTTACAGTCATCCGGTTCTGGCCAGGTGTTACAGACATCCTGTTCTGGTCAGGGGGTTCCTTAGAAAGAGTCTTTAGCTCCGTGCAGATTTTTTTCTCATCCCAGTGAAGTGTCCCTGAAATTGGATTTGTAGAAAAAAAGTAAAAACATGTCAATGGATCATTCTTGTGACCAATAGTTTCAGCAAAAATGTGCCCGCTAGAGTTTCAATATTGCATTTGTAAACCCTCGCAGTCCCACTAAACACATAGTGCAAACATCATTTTAAACTTTTAACCTCAGTTTGATGACAGCACTATCATTCAACATATTCGGATGATGACAGAGAAGCCGTGAAGTTTAAAATTGAATGGAAAAACTAGGATTTTAGATCACCAGATAACTGTAAATGCAAATGTAAAGTGTTTCCATTCCCCTTTAAGGGGAGAAAACTCTGATTGTATAATGATATTTTACAGCAGAGTCAAGACTCTAACCAGGCATAAACTATGCCGGTGTTGCGTGAGGAAAAGGTACTCCGATCGGTCAGGCACCACTCTGCTTCAGTGAGCACCGGTCTTGACTTTCAGATTTGCAGCGAGACAAATACCAGAAAAGTCAGTGGGATCTCTGACAAAAGTGGAAAAGTGGAAGAAGAAGAAGAAAACAAGCAAGTTTGACATGCTGGGTACAGACAGCGGAAGGTAAGCGAAGGCATTTAGGTCTAGAACAAGAAATCAAACAATTCTAACTTAATCTTCTTTGTTCATAGGACTGTTTCTTCCAAGTCTTCCCACTCTGCTCCCTCCTCACTTATCTCTGGAATAGAGACAGGTCTCAGCTCCCACCTCACTTATCTCTGGAATAGAGACAGGTCTCAGCTCCCACCTCACTTATCTCTGGGATAGAGACAGGTCTCAGCTCCCACCTCACTTATCTCTGGAATAGAGACAGGTCTCAGCTCCCACCTCACTTATCTCTGGGATAGAGACAGGTCTCAGCTCCCACCTCACTTATCTCTGGGATAGAGACAGGTCTCAGCTCCCACCTCACTTATCTCTGGGATAGAGACAGGTCTCAGCTCCCACCTCACTTATCTCTGGGATAGAGAAAGGTCTCAGCTCCCTCCTCACTTATCTCTGGAATAGAGAAAGGTCTCATCTCCCTCCTCACTTATCTCTGGAATAGAGACAGGTCTCAGCTCCCTCCTCACTTATCTCTGGAATAGAGAAAGGTCTCATCTCCCTCCTCACTTATCTCTGGAATAGAGACAGGTCTCAGCTCCCACCTCACTTATCTCTGGGATAGAAAGGTCTCAGCTCCCTCCTCACTTATCTCTGGAATAGAGAAAGGTCTCATCTCCCTCCTCACTTATCTCTGGAATAGAGACAGGTCTCAGCTCCCTCCTCACTTATCTCTGGAATAGAGAAAGGTCTCATCTCCCTCCTCACTTATCTCTGGAATAGAGACAGGTCTCAGCTCCCACCTCACTTATCTCTGGAATAGAGAAAGGTCTCATCTCCCTCCTCACTTATCTCTGGGATAGAGACAGGTCTCAGCTCCCACCTCACTTATCTCTGGAATAGAGACAGGTCTCAGCTCCCACCTCACTTATCTCTGGGATAGAGACAGGTCTCAGCTCCCTCCTCACTTATCTCTGGAATAGAGAAAGGTCTCATCTCCCTCCTCACTTATCTCTGGAATAGAGACAGGTCTCAGCTCCCTCCTCACTTATCTCTGGGATAGAGAAAGGTCTCATCTCCCTCTCCCTGCATCAGCCCCTTAAGTGAAGGGATAAGTGATACCTCCGCCAGGAAAGCTCCCTACTACGAGTATACAATGTATTCTGAAAATATTTAGACCCCTTCACTTTTTCCACATTTTGTTACGTTACAGCCTTATTCTAAAATCTATTCAATTGTTTTTTCCCCCTCATTAATCTACATACAATACCCCATAATGACAAAGCAAAAACATTTTTTTTGCAAAAGTTTAAAAAATAAATAACAGACATACCTTATTTACATAAGTATTCAGACCCTTTGCTTACAAGCCTCGGAATTGGGTTCAGGTACATCCTGCTCTGTCATTATGGGGTATTGTGTGTAGATTGATGAGAAAAATATATAATTTAATCAATTTTAGAATAAGGCTGTAATGGAACAAAATGTGGAAAAGGAGAAGGGGTCTGAATACTTGATATGTACTGTCAAATCTGGCCTCATCCCCACAGGCACCCTGATACACCCCTCTGCTGTCACTCATGCATGTTAATTCCTATAGCGTTCTCATAGAAACGGTCTGGATTGAAACATTCTAATGGTATGTACTATAGAAGTGGGTTATTTGTGGTTTCTCCAACGCCTGCTCATTTCCATAGTCCCGATACGTACCCTCACTTAGCTGTGCAGAGAAAGAATAGAATCTCACCTCACAAGGATAGATTTTATGAGGATAGACAAATTGTGCTGGCTCCACAGAGTGATTCCTAGGCTCGGATAGCAAACATTTCTTCAAATCTGAAGCATGTTGGGAATAAAATCCTGTTTCACTCCATGCCTCTTCTGTGGCTCCCTGTATCTGTTGCTGCTGTTTATTTGTTTTGAAATGTAAGTAAATCCAACCATTCCCAATCATCTTGCTTCCAGGCTCAGCCCAATCAATCACTGTCTTCTCTTCCCTTTCTCTTCTTATTAACTTGTTCCCTCTCATATATTCACACAAGTGGAAGCTCCTCAAAGGAGGAAGGGGAGGACCATACTCCTCAGTGAATTTCATTTCATATTTTTTTTAAAGGTGAAACATTAAAAAAGTGACCCTTTTTATAATTAAACGATACTAAATATATTCACGTGTCAGCAAAAAATAGATTAAAACACACTGTTTTGCAATGAAGGTCTACAGTAGCCTCAACAACACTCTGTAGGGTAGCACCATGGTGTAGCCGGAGGACAGCTAGTTTCCATTCTCCTCTGGGTACATAGACCTCAATACAACACATAGAGTCTTGTCCTGGCTGGGTTAGAGTCTTGTCCTGGCTGGGTTAGAGTCTTGTCCTGCCTGGGTTAGAGTCTCGTCCTGGCTGGGTTAGAGTCTTGTCCTGCCTGGGTTAGAGTCTTGTCCAGTCTGGGTTAGAGTCTTGTCCTGGCTGGGTTAGATTATTGTCCTGGCTGGGTTAGAGTCTTGTCCTGGCTGGGTTAGTGTCTTGTCCTGGCTGGGTTAGAGTCTTGTCCTGGCTGGGTGAGTCTTGTCCAGGATGGGCGAGTCATGTCCTGGCTGGGTTAGAGTCTTGTCCTGGCTGGGTTAGAGTCTTGTCCTGGCTGGGTTAGAGTCTTGTCCTGGCTAGGTTAGAGTCTTGTCCAGGCTGGGTTAGAGTATTGTCCTGGCTGGGTTACAGACTTGTCCTGACTGGGTTAAAGTATTGGCCTGGCTGGGTTAGAGTATTGTCCTGGCTGGGTTAGAGTCTTGTCCTGGCTGGGTTGGGAATATTGTCCTGGCTGGGTTAGTCTTGTCCTGGCTGGGTTAGTATTGTCCTGGCTGGGTTAGAGTCTTGTCCTGGCTGGGTTAGAGTCTTGTCCTGGCTGGGTTAGAGTATTGTCCTGGCTGGGTTAGTCTTGTCCTGGCTAGGTTAGAGTCTTGTCCAGGCTGGGTTAGAGTATTGTCCTGGCTGGGTTACAGACTTGTCCTGACTGGGTTAAAGTATTGGCCTGGCTGGGTTAGAGTATTGTCCTGGCAGGGTTAGAGTCTTGTCCTGGCTGAGTATTGTTAGAATATTGTCCTGGCTGGGTTAGTATTGTCCTGGCTGGGTTAGAGTATTGTCCTGGCTGGGTTAGAGTATTGTCCTGGCTGGGTTAGTCTTGTCCTGGCTGGGTTAGTATTGTCCTGGCTGGGTTAGAGTATTGTCCCAGCTGGGTTAGAGTATTGTCCTGGCTGGGTTACAGACTTGTCCTGGCTGGGTTAGAGTATTGTCCTGGCTGGGTTAGAGTATTGTCCTGGCTGGGTTAGAGTATTGTCCTGGCTGGGTTAGAGTATTGTCCTGGCTGGGTTAGAGTATTGTCCTGGCTGGGTTAGAGTCTTGTCCTGGCTGGGTTAGAGTATTGTCCTGGCTGGGTTAGAGTCTTGTCCTGGCTGGGTTAGAGTATTGTCCTGGCTGGGTTAGAGTATTGTCCTGGCTGGGTTAGAGTATTGTCCTGGCTGGGTTAGAGTATTGTCCTGGCTGGGTTAGAGTATTGTCCTGGCTGGGTTAGAGTATTGTCCTGGCTGGGTTAGAGTCTTGTCCTGGCTGGGTTAGAGTATTGTCCTGGCTGGGTTAGAGTCTTGTCCTGGCTGGGTTAGAGTATTGTCCTGGCTGGGTTAGAGTATTGTCCTGGCTGGGTTAGAGTATTGTCCTGGCTGGGTTAGAGTCTTGTCCTGGCTGGGTTAGAGTCTTGTCCTGGCTGGGTTAGAGTATTGTCCTGGCTTGGTTAGAGTCTTGGAGCTGTGTAGAGGAAAGCATTGTTATTTTTGCCCTTTTGTTTTTACAGTACACCCAAAAAAAGGAATGCAGGCAATGAACGTCTTTTCCATGCAACTCTAGCTACTGAAGTCTTATGACATTATCATGAAAGTCATCTCTGTGTTATCAGACGGATAGACCATATGTTTGATATCAATTAATGATTAATGACAGGTAATGGTTGATGAAAACGGAGAAAGCAACAAGTGATTGTATCGGATGAATACTTCAACTAAATGTCTTCGGGATGGAATGTGGGTAGATATTCTCAATGAAGAGAGGGATGGAATGTGGGTAGATATTCTCAATGAAGAGAGGGATGGAAAATGGAAGGATTGGGATTATTACCATTAATTCTACAGCCTATTGAAAGAGAATGCTATTGCAAGCTGGATAGAAACCAGGCTTAAGACCAAAAGAAAATTCCCCAAGTCTAATACTGTATTTGGTCCGAAACTGCTGAATAGGAGAGCGATTCATTTGTGAGGACTTACGTCCACCACAGCCACATCTCCTATATACCCCCCTCGCTTTCCAATTTTATGATTTTCAAAACTGTCAGCAGTTTCCTTTATGTACGCCTAACGTGAATGAAGACATTAATGCCCTTTCAAAAGCGGACTTTCATTCCAAAGGGACTGTCACTGCTTAAATGGCTTGTTAGGCGCCAGGGGTATTTCTCACAGGATAACTACCATCGCCCACCAGCCTGGGCTTGGCTGAGAGCATCAGTGAGATTTATAACAGCCCACACTTGTCCATGGTGCTTGTAATAAAGTCACAGATAATGCCCATAACACCGATTGGGTACTTTGTAACCAAGGAAACAGCAAAGGGACATTCATTTGTTGAGGAAGAGTTCCAGATAATGCTCGACCCAAACAAGATAAGAAAAAATAAACATGCTCAAATTGAAGTATGGACTGTGCACCTCAATTTAACTATATACCTCTATTTAACTATATAATGTACCTCTATTTAACTCTATACCTCTACCTAACTCTGTTTACCTCTAAAACTCTATTTAGTATGCACCTCTATCCTTTGTTTCAGTGGACCCGGCCATAACGTTGTGTCATTCCATGTACATCATTATAAAATTGGTGTGGAATTTGGAAACAAATGTATTGACCAACTTTTCAAGACATTCTATTTGTTTCAAGGACCTTACCCTCTTAAGATGCATACAGCTGTGTGAAAGGTTTCAGGACGTTGAGGCCACGCTCTCTTAGTTTTAACAAATAAAGGTCAGGTACCATTCCTTCAAATGTATTCATAATGGGAAAAAAACTACTCTTTAGAAGCATGTGATTGGTTCTGATTGGACACTGTCCGTTAATGCCAGATCACGGTTAGTGGTAAAGACCACACTTATCATTTCATCTCCTCCATAATATAACATGATGAATGAGAACATTTAAAACGTCCCTTTTGGAAATTAAGTTCCATCACAGCGTAGTTATTGATGTAAAACCAACTCATCCAGTGTCCTGTGAAGTGTTATTTTTGTTGATGTACAGGACATACATTTCACAGTGGCTAAATAATTCCTCTATGTAATTTAGTCCTGCACCAACGCAAGACATTTTTATATCAATATCAAATCATTTATTGGTACCTTTCTGTAACTGTTTTCAATTAAAAATATTAAAAATATATATAAATAGCTTTTTAGCAAAGGGTAATTTCTCAAGAAAGAATTTAGCTAGGACTGTCTGGGAGTGGTCTGAGTGGGAAGGGGGAAACTGAACATGTGCTGTTATTGGCAGAGAGGTTTGAAACTCTTTTTCATTAATCTATTAACTCATTTATTGCATGGTGATGGAAGTCACCATGGAAGCCCACAACTCAATCCCACCAAAACACGCTGATATTCCATGCTGTCTTTTTTCAAACAGCTCTTACACTGAAAGTGCATTATAATAATTTTCCCAATTGATTGGGCCTTTAATTAACCACCAAGCGCCAAAGATTAGAAAAAAAAATGGTGAGAAGACAAAGAAGAGAAAGAAAGAGGGAAGGATGAAGAAGAGGCTTGGGAGAGTGAGAGTTTTAAAGAAAGGAATCCTGAGAGAAGATCAGCCAGTGATTCTTTGAAGGGCGAGCGAAGGGCGGCGAGGCGAGCTGAGCGCCAGCGGTGAGGGCGATCCTCAAACAAACGCCTCGCCGGTGGAGGGATTAAGCCTTGGGATTTGTGAGTGGAGCGGGATTGAACTCTGCAGTCCCCGCTGAAAGTACAGCTGCTGCACCTTTCTCCAGAGCCCGGTTGCTTTAGATGGGGCCTCTCTGCCATTTGTTACAGAGTTATTGTGAAGCAACTTGCAGATCCCTGTTGGGTTGCAAATGTTTTGCATTTCATGTCTGGTTGGCTTCTGTTAAAAGAGTCTGTCTCACTTGTCCATAAGCTTGTAGGGGATCAGGTTTCCTCAGTAATAAAATGGAAACACACATAGGCAATCACACAATAACAACAGCCATCTTCAAATCTATTAATATGACCCTCCATGACCTGTGAACAGTGGGAGCACAATCTAAAATGCACACAAACACCTCTCCACCCACAGATCCTGCAGGTTTCACAGACTTCTAGGCAGGATATACACCTCATAATAATAACATTCTGGAATGGAGTGCATGGAATGGAGTGCATGGAATGGAGTGCATGGAATGGAGTGCATGGAATGGAGTGCATGGAATGGAGTGCATGGAATGGAGTGCATGGAATGGAGTGCATGGAATGGAGTGCATGGAATGTTATCAAACACATGGAAACCATGGAAACTATGTTCTTGATACCATTCCATATATTCCTTTTCATCCATTAAATATGAACTAATTTATAGGCTACAATATTCTGCCCATATGAAGGAATGTATATGCAATATTTGTAGCCATACATGATTTAAGACTCACAAACACAATCAGGCAATATTTAACATGCGCAACATTGTTTCATGTTGTTTAACACCCGTCTCATAAACACAATGATGCAATAGTGTTCAGCTGGCTTCACAGCTTCCCCAGGGATTCACAACTTCCCCAGCGCTTCACAACTTCCCCAGCTGGCTTCACAGCTTCCCCAGCGCTTCACAGCTTCCCCAGGGATTCACAACTTCCCCACCTGGCTTCACGGATTCCCCAGGGCTTCACAACTTCCCCACCTGGCTTCACAGCTTCCCCATGGATTCACAACTTCCCCATCTGGCTTCACTGCTTCCCCAGGGCTTCACAACTTCCCCAGCTGGCTTCACAGCTTCCCCAGCTGGCTTCACAGCTTCCCCAGCTGGCTTCACAGCTTCCCCAGCGCTTCACAACTTCCCCAGAGCTTCACAACTTCCCCAGCGCTTCACAACTTCCCCAGGGCTCCACAGCTTCCCCAGCGCTTCACAAATTCCCGGGGAAACTTGACTTATTGTAGCCTCACGTGGATGATAGAGTAGCAGAGGAAGGAAGCTTCTGCTGTAGTGTTCTCTGTAAAGAAGTATTGGGTTGTGGCGTTGCATCGATTACTATGAGCCGTCCTCCCCTCAGAAGCCTCCACTGCTGCAAACGCTCTTTGTTTTCTACCACTGAAGGGGATGCAGTACAGGACAATGTTGAAGGGAACATTGAATGAACAAGCCAATGGGATCCTGAGTGCTGGCTCTGTGTGGCGATGTCAAACGTTGGCCCTCGACGGGAGAGGGAAATGATGTGTTGTTGTCCGTTGGGACAACTCCTCCTGGACCCCCCAGAAGGTTGCAGCTGGGATATGAAGTGTACGTATACCACAGGTTGTTAGGAAAATAGGAAAATGTGTAATGTAACTGAGAACAGTGACAGCGCAGCGCTACGCGGATGGAGTGAAACAAATGTACATGTACTGTACCAGTACATATAGTACGCACTATGACACTTCCATACACAAAGAGCTGCAAAAAGACATGCTCACTTGCAAGAACTCTGGAGTCGAAAAACACACTTTAAATTTAATCTATAATGAAAAAATACGTTTGAAATGCCAAACAAACTGGGAGAAGAAAATAAAACTGAAACAGCAAACAGGTTGCAAACACAAAGAGAAGTTAACTGGCACTCATCCTAAAAGCACATTTGTGTCCTTTGATCATGGCGTTGTTTTTCCATCTTCTGTTATGATATATTTGGGGATGAAAAGAGCCAAGATCAAGTCAGCAGAAACCTGAGGCGTTCTCTCATCTCCATCTCTAAGTGCTCCAACGCAGTAAATTAGGAGACATTTTCAGACCCTTGGCATTACATTAGACCAAGGCTGGAAGAGAGAGAGAGTCCTATCGATTTGACCTGTGTGGGCCTAACAAGGATGAACCATTAGTTCGCTTCTCTGATGCTGCTGCCTGTAGATTTGTTTGTGTAAATTATGTCCCAAGTTGATTGCACGTGGGCAAAGAGACACGGGATAGCAGATGCATCAGCAAGATGTCAGGGACATAATAACCCATCCTTGGGCATTCAGTTGGTTGTTTTAGTTGGTTGTTTCCACATGCACCATATTATTGGCTGTATTTTGGACTCTTTCTGTGTACACACGTATGTAATATTCATACATCTATATATACCCATGGTCCTATAGGGGAATATCCCATTGAAACATACCTGCTTCATTAAATGAGTCTGTTTGACCAGCTTCAGAAGATATTTCTATTGATACACTATAACAATTCAAGTTATCACTATCATTAAATTCTACCGGTGAAGTAGTACGATAGGCCGGCTGGCTCTGTAGACTAGCCTCAATGGAGAATAAATATCTACTGGTTCCTTCTCACTGCTTCTGAGTTGAGATTCTGACTAATGTATTCACATCATTTGACTTCTGTTGATACATCAGGTGTGCTTGACATTCGCTTCTCACCCGGGCAGAAACCCAAAATAAAGTATTTCTAGCTCTGTTTTTGTCGTCCATTTTTCTATTCTGTTTTTATTAGCAGGCAGCCAGGTACTTGGTTTTATGCGCTCATGCTGGGGTTATAACACTAGAGGGGATAAAGCTGGTTGATGTGCGACATGCCAATATCTTATCAAGCTGACATCATACTGTACATGTTCTTTAAATCAGTGGTCATAGAGAAGGCTATAACCACTGGTACTAGAGAACGCTATAACCAGTGGCCATAGAGAAGGCTATAACCACTGGTACTAGAGAACGCTATAACCAGTGGCCATAGAGTAGGCTATAACCACTGGTACTAGAGAACGCTATAACCACTGGTACTAGAGAACGCTATAACTAGTGGTACTAGAGAACGCTATAATCAGTGGCCATAGAGAAGGCTATAACCACTGGTACTAGAGAACGCTATAACCACTGGTACTAGAGAACGCTATAACCAGTGGCCATAGAGTAGGCTATAACCACTGGCCATAGAGAAGGCTATAACCACTGGTACTAGAGAATGCTATAACCAGTGGTATCATACACAGAGTAGGCTGTAACCAGTGGTCATAGAGAAGGCTATAACCACTGGTACTAGAGAACGCTATAACCAGTGGTATCATACACAGAGTAGGCTGTAACCAGTGGTCATAGAGAAGGCTATAACCACTGGTACTAGAGAACGCTATAACCAGTGGTATCATACACAGAGTAGGCTGTAACCAGTGGTCATAGAGAAGGCTATAACCACTGGTACTAGAGAACGCTATAACCAGTGGTATCATACACAGAGTAGGCTGTAACCAGTGGTCATAGAAAAGGCTATAACCACTGGTACTAGAGAACGCTATAATAATTGGTCAAATACATAGAGTAGGATGTAACCAGCAGTCATAGAGAAGGCTATAACCACTGGTACTAGAGAACGCTATAATAATTGGTCAAATACATAGAGTAGGCTGTAACCAGCAGTCATAGAAAAGGCTATAACCACTGGTCATAGAGAATGCTACAACCAGTGGCCATAGAGTAGGCTAATAACCAGTGGTATCATACACAGAGTAGGCTATAACCAGTGGTATCATACACAGAGTAGGCTATAACCAGTGGTATCATACACAGAGTAGGCTATAACCAGTGGTATCATACACAGAGTAGGCTATAACCAGTGGTATCATACACAGAGTAGGCTATAACCAGTGGTATCATACACAGAGTAGGCTATAACCAGAGGTATCATACCCAGAGTAGGCTATAACCAGAGGTATCATACACAGAGTAGGCTATAACCAGAGGTATCATACACAGAGTAGGCTATAACCAGTGGTGACAGAGTATGCTATAACCAGTGGTATAATACACAAAGTAGGCTATTACCAGAGGTATCATACACAGAGTAGGCTATAACCAGAGGTATCATACACAGAGTAGGCTATAACCAGTGGTATCATACACAGAGTAGGCTATAACCAGAGGTATCATACACAGATTAGGCTATAACCAGAGGTATCATACACAGAGTAGGCTATAACCAGTGGTATCATACACAGAGTAGGCTATAACCAGTGGTATCATACACAGAGTAGGCTATAACCAGTGGTATCATACACAGAGTAGGCTATAACCAGTGGTATCATACACAGAGTAGGCTATAACCAGAGGTATCATACCAAGTGTAGGCTATAACCAGAGGTATTATACACAGAGTAGGCTATAACCAGAGGTATCATACACAGAGTAGGCTATAACCAGTTGTCACAGAGTATGCTATAACCAGTGGTATAATACACAGAGTAGGCTATAACCAGAGTTATCATACACAGATAAGGCTATAACCAAAGGTATCATACACAGAGTAGGCTTTAACCAGAGGTATCATACACAGAGTAGGCTATAACCAGTGGTATCATACACAGAGTAGGCTATAACCAGAGGTATCATACACAGAGTAGGCTATAACCAGTTGTCACAGAGTAGGCTATAACCAGAGGTATCATACACAGAGTAGGCTATAACCAGTGGTATCATACACAGAGTAGGCTATAACCAGTGGTATCATACACAGAGTAGGCTATAACCAGAGGTATCATACACAGAGTAGGCTATAACCAGAGGTATCAAACACAGAGTAGGCTATAACCAAATGTATCATACACAGTGTAGGCTATAACCAGAGGTATCATACACAGAGTAGGCTATAACCAGAGGTATCATACACAGAGTAGGATATAACCAGAGGTATCATACACAGAGTAGGATATAACCAGTGGTATCATTCACAGAGTAGGCTATAACCAGAGGTATCATACACAGAGTAGGCTATAACCAGAGGTATCATACACAGAGTAGGCTATAACCAGTGTTCACAGAGTAGGCTATAACCAGAGGTATCATACACAGAGTAGGCTATAACCAGTGGTCACAGAGTAGGCTATAACCAGAGGTATCATACACAGAGTAGGCTATAACCAGTGGTAACAGAGTAGGCTATAACCAGAGGTATCATACACAGAGTAGGCTGTAACCAGTGGTCATAGAGAAGGCTATAGCCAGAGGTATCATACACAGAGTAGGCTATAACCAGTGGTCACAGAATAGGCTATAACTAGAGGTATCATACACAGAGTAGGCTATAACCAGTGGTATCATACACAGAGTAGGCTATAACCAGAGGTATCATACACAGAGTAGGCTATAACCAGAGGTATCATACACATAGTAGGCTATAACCAGTGGTATCATACACAGAGTAGGCTATAACCAGTGGTATCATACACAGAGTAGGCTATAACCAGAGGTATCATACACAGAGTAGGCTATAACCAGAGGTATCAAACACAGAGTAGGCTATAACCAAATGTATCATACACAGAGTAGGCTATAACCAGAGGTATCATACACAGAGTAGGCTATAACCAGTGGTATCATACACAGAGTAGGCTATAACCAGAGGTATCATACACAGAGTAGGCTATAACCAGTTGTCACAGAGTAGGCTATAACCAGAGGTATCATACACAGAGTAGGCTATAACCAGTGGTATCATACACAGAGTAGGCTATAACCAGAGGTATCAAACACAGAGTAGGCTATAACCAAATGTATCATACACAGAGTAGGCTATAACCAGAGGTATCATACACAGAGTAGGCTATAACCAGAGGTATCATACACAGAGTAGGCTATAACCAGTGGTATCATACACAGAGTAGGCTATAACCAGTGGTATCATACACAGAGTAGGCTATAACCAGAGGTATCATACACAGAGTAGGCTATAACCAGAGGTATCAAACACAGAGTAGGCTATAACCAAATGTATCATACACAGAGTAGGCTATAACCAGAGGTATCATACACAGAGTAGGCTATAACCAGAGGTATCATACACAGAGTAGGCTATAACCAGAGGTATCATACACAGAGTAGGCTATAACCAGTGTTCACAGAGTAGGCAATAACCAGAGGTATCATACACAGAGTAGGCTATAACCAGTGGTCACAGAGTAGGCTATAACCAGAGGTATCATACACAGAGTAGGCTATAACCAGTGGTAACAGAGTAGGCTATAACCAGAGGTATCATACACAGAGTAGGCTGTAACCAGTGGTCATAGAGAAGGCTATAACCAGAGGTATCATACACAGAGTAGGCTATAACCAGAGGTATCATACACAGAGTAGGCTATAACCAGTGGTCACAGAATAGGCTATAACTAGAGGTATCATACACAGAGTAGGCTATAACCAGTGGTATCATACACAGAGTAGGCTATAACCAGAGGTATCATACACAGAGTAGGCTATAACCAGAGGTATCATACACATAGTAGGCTATAACCAGTGGTATCATACACAGAGTAGGCTATAACCAGTGGTATCATACACAGAGTAGGCTATAACCAGAGGTATCATACACAGAGTAGGCTATAACCAGAGGTATCATACACAGAGTAGGCTATAACCAGAGGTATCATACACAGAGTAGGCTATAACCAGTGGTATCATACACAGAGTAGGCTATAACCAGTGGTATCATATACAGAGTAGGCTATAACCAGTGGTATCATACACAGAGTAGGCTATAACCAGAGTTATCATACCCAGAGTAGGCTATAACCAGAGGTATCATACACAGAGTAGGCTATAACCAGAGGTATCATACACAGAGTAGGATATAACGAGTGGTCACAGAGTAGGCTATAACCAGAGGTATCATACACAGAGTAGGCTGTAACCAGTGGTCATAGAGAAGGCTATAACCAGAGGTATCATACACAGAGTAGGCTATAACCAGTGGTATCATACACAGAGTAGGCTATAACCAGTGGTCACAGAGTAGGCTATAACTAGAGGTATCATACACAGAGTAGGCTATAACCAGTGGTATCATACACAGAGTAGGCTATAACCAGTGGTATCATACACAGAGTAGGCTATAACCAGTGGTATCATACACAGAGTAGGATATAACCAGAGGTATCATACACAGAGTAGACTATAACCAGTGGTATCATACACAGAGTAGGCTATAACCAGTGGTATCATACACAGAGTAGGCTATAACCAGAGGTATCATACCCAGAGTAGGCTATAACCAGAGGTATCATACACAGAGTAGGCTATAACCAAAGGTATCATACACAGAGTAGGATATAACGAGTGGTCACAGAGTATGCTATAACCAGTGGTATCATACACAGAGTAGGCTATAACCAGAGGTATCATACACAGAGTAGGCTATAACCAGTGGTATCATACACAGAGTAGGCTATAACCAGTGGTATCATACACAGAGTAGGATATAACCAGAGGTATCATACACAGAGTAGACTATAACCAGTGGTATCATACACAGAGTAGGCTATAACCAGTGGTATCATACACAGAGTAGGCTATAACCAGAGGTATCATACCCAGAGTAGGCTATAACCAGAGGTATCATACACAGAGTAGGCTATAACCAGTGGTATCATACACAGAGTAGGCTATAACCAGTGGTATCATACACAGAGTAGGATATAACCAGAGGTATCATACACAGAGTAGACTATAACCAGTGGTATCATACACAGAGTAGGCTATAACCAGTGGTATCATACACAGAGTAGGCTATAACCAGAGGTATCATACCCAGAGTAGGCTATAACCAGAGGTATCATACACAGAGTAGGCTATAACCAGAGGTATCATACACAGAGTAGGCTATAACCAGATGTATCATACACAGAGTAGGCTATAACCAGAGGTATCATACACAGAGTAGGCTATAACCAGTTGTCACAGAGTAGGCTATAACCACAGGTATCATACACAGAGTAGGCTATAACCAGTGGTATCAAACACAGAGTAGGCTATAACCAGCCGTATCATACACAGAGTAGGCTATAACCAGAGGTATCATACACAGAGTAGGCTATAACCAGAGCTATCATACACAGAGTAGGCTATAACCAGAGGTATCATACACAGAGTAGGCTATAACCAGAGGTATCATACAGAGAGTAGGCTATAACCAGAGGTATCATACACAGAGTAGGCTATAACCAGAGGTATCATACACAGAGTAGGCTATAATCAGTGGTCACAGAGTAGGCTATAACCAGTGGTAACAGAGTAGGCTATAACCAGAGGTATCATACACAGAGTAGGCTGTAACCAGTGGTCATAGAGAAGGCTATAACCAGTGGTATCATACACAGAGTAGGCTATAACCAGAGGTATCATACACAGAGTAGGCTATAATCAGTGGTCACAGAGTAGGCTATAACCAGAGGTATCAGACACAGAGTAGGCTATATATAACCAGAGGTATCATACACAGAGTAGGCTATAACCAGTGGTAACAGAGTAGGCTATAACCAGAGGTATCATACACAGAGTAGGCTGTAACCAGTGGTCATAGAGAAGGCTATAACCAGTGGTATCATACACAGAGTAGGCTATAACCAGAGGTATCATACACAGAGTAGGCTATAACCAGTGGTATCATACACAGAGTAGGCTATAACCAGAGGTATCATACACAGAGTAGGCTATAACCAGAGGTATCATACACAGAGTAGGCTATAACCAGAGGTATCATACACAAAGTAGGCTATAACCAGAGGTATCATACAGAGAGTAGGCTATTACCCAGAGGTATCATACACAGAGTAGGCTATAACCAGAGGTATCATACACAGAGTAGGCTATAATCAGTGGTCACAGAGTAGGCTATAACCAGAGGTATCAGACACAGAGTAGGCTATAACCAGAGGTATCATACACAGAGTAGGCTATAACCAGTGGTAACAGAGTAGGCTATAACCAGAGGTATCATACACAGAGTAGGCTATAACCAGAGGTATCATACACAGAGTAGGCTATAACCAGTGGTCACAGAGTAGGCTATAACCAGAGGTATCATACACAGAGTAGGCTATAACCAGTGGTATCATACACAGAGTAGGCTATAACCAGAGGTATCATACACAGAGTAGGCTATAACCAGTGGTCACAGAGTAGGCTATAACTAGAGGTATCATACACAGAGTAGGCTATAACCAGTGGTATCATACACAGAGTAGGCTATAACCAGAGGTATCATACTCAGAGTAGGCTATAACCAGAGGTATCATACACAGAGTAGGCTATAACCAGAGGTATCATACACAGAGTAGGCTATAACCAGAGGTATCATACACAGAGTAGGATATAACCAGAGGTATCATACACAGAGTAGGCTATAACCAGAGGTATCATACACAGAGTAGGCTATAACCAGAGGTATCATACACAGAGTAGGCTATAACCAGAGGTATCATACACAGAGTAGGCTATAACCAAAGGTATCATACACCGAGTAGGCTATAACCAGTTGTCATAGAGAAGAGATGGGTCTGGGGTAGTAGAGAGGTGTAAGAGATGGGTCTGGGGTAGTAGAGAGGTGTAAGAGATGGGTCTGGGGTAGTAGAGAGGTGTAAAAGATGGGTCTGGGGTAGTAGAGAGGTGTAAGAGATGGGTCTGGGGTAGTAGAGAGGTGTAAGAGATGGGTCTGGGGTAGTAGAGAGGTATAATAGCTGGGTCTGGGGTAGTAGAGAGGTGTAAGAGATGGGTCTCGGGTAGTAGAGAGGTATAATAGCTGGGTCTTGGGTAGTAGAGAGGTGTAAGAGATGGGTCTGGGGTAGTAGAGAGGTGTAAGAGATGGGTCTGGGGTAGTAGAGAGGTATAAGAGATGGGTCTGGGGTAGTAGAGAGGTGTAAGAGATGAGTCTGGGGTAGTAGAGAGGTGTAAGAGATGGGTCTGGGGTAGTAGAGAGGTGTAAGAGATGGGTCTGGGGTAGTAGAGAGGTGTAAGAGATGGGTCTGGGGTAGTAGAGAGGTGTAAGAGATGGGTCTGGGGTAGTAGAGAGGTATAATAGCTGGGTCTGGGGTAGTAGAGAGGTGTAAGAGATGGGTCTGGGGTAGTAGAGAGGTGTAAGAGATGGGTCTGGGGTAGTAGAGAGGTGTAAGAGATGGGTCTGGGGTAGTAGAGAGGCGTAAGAGATGGGTCTGGGGTAGTAGAGAGGTGTAAGAGATGGGTCTGGGGTAGTAGAAAGGTATAATAGCTGGGTCTGGGGTAGTAGAGAGGTGTAAGAGATGGGTCTGGGGTAGTAGAGAGGTGTGAGAGATGGGTCTGGGGTCGTAGAGAGGCGTAAGAGATGGGTCTGGGGTAGTAGAGAGGTGTAAGAGATGGGTCTGGGGTAGTAGAGAGGTATAATAGCTGGGTCTGGGGTAGTAGAGAGGTATAATAGCTGGGTCTGGGGTAGTAGAGAGGTGTAAGAGATGGGTATGGGGTAGTAGAGAGGTATAATAGCTGGGTCTGGGGTAGTAGAGAGGTATAATAGCTGGGTCTGGGGTAGTAGAGAGGTATAATAGCTGGGTCTGGGGTAGTAGAGAGGTGTAAGAGATGGGTCTGGGGTAGTAGAGAGGTGTAAGAGATGGGTCTGGGGTCGTAGAGAGGCGTAAGAGATGGGTCTGGGGTAGTAGAGAGGTGTAAGAGATGGGTCTGGGGTAGTAGAGAGGTATAATAGCTGGATCTTGGGTAGTAGAGAGGTGTAAGAGATGGGTCTGGGGTAGTAGAGAGGCGTAAGAGATGGGTCTGGGGTAGTAGAGAGGTGTAAGAGATGGGTCTGGGGTAGTAGAGAGGTATAATAGCTGGGTCTTGGGTAGTAGAGAGGTGTAAGAGATGGGTATGGGGTAGTAGAGAGGTATAATAGCTGGGTCTGGGGTAGTAGAGAGGTATAATAGCTGGGTCTGGGGTATTAGAGAGGTATAATAGCTGGGTCTGGGGTAGTAGAGAGGTGTAATAGATGGGTCTGGGGTAGTAGAGAGGTGTAATAGCTGGGTCTGGGGTAGTAGAGAGGTGTAAGAGATGGGTCTGGGGTAGTAGAGAGGTGTAAGAGATGGGTCTGGGGTCGTAGAGAGGTGTAAGAGATGGGTCTGGGGTAGTAGAGAGGTGTAAGAGATGGGTCTGGGGTAGTAGAAAGGTATAATAGCTGGGTTTGGGGTAGTAGAGAGGTGTAAGAGATGGGTCTGGGGTAGTAGAGAGGTGTAAGAGATGGGTCTGGGGTCGTAGAGAGGCGTAAGAGATGGGTCTGGGGTAGTAGAGAGGTGTAAGAGATGGGTCTGGGGTAGTAGAGAGGTATAATAGCTGGGTCCAGAGGGTAAGAGATGGGTCTGGGGTAGTAGGCGTAAGAGATGGGTCTGGGGTAGTAGAGGTGTAAGAGATGGGTCTGGGGTAGTAGAGAGGTATAATAGCTGGGTCTTGGGTAGTAGAGAGGTGTAAGAGATGGGTCAGAGGTACAATAGCTGGGTCTGGGGTGGTAGAGAGGTATAATAGCTGGGTCTGGGGTAGTAGAGAGGTGTAAGAGATGGGTCTGGGGTAGTAGAGAGGTATAATAGCTGGGTCTGGGGTAGTAGAGAGGTATAATAGCTGGGTCTTGGGTACCAGAGAGGTGTAAGAGATCATGGGGTAGTAGAGAGGTATAATAGCTGGGTCTGGGGTAGTAGAGAGGTATAATAGCTGGGTCTGGGGTATTAGAGAGGTATAATAGCTGGGTCTGGGGTAGTAGAGAGGTGTAATAGATGGGTCTGGGGTAGTACAGAGGTGTAATAGCTGGGTCTGGGGTAGTAAAGAGATGGGTATCAGTAGAGAGGTATAATAGCTGGGTCTGGGGTATAACCAGCTGGGTCATTAGAGAGGTATAATAGCTGGGTCTGGGGTAGTAGAGAGGTGTAATAGATGGGTCTGGGGTAGTAGAGAGGTGTAATAGCTGGGTCTGGGGTAGTAGAGAGGTGTAAGAGATGGGTCTGGGGTAGTAGAGAGGTGTAAGAGATGGGTCTGGGGTAGTAGAGAGGTGTAAGAGATGGGTCTGGGGTAGTAGAGAGGTGTAAGAGATGGGTCTGGGGTAGTAGAAAGGTATAATAGCTGGGTCTGGGGTAGTAGAGAGGTGTAAGAGATGGGTCTGGGGTAGTAGAGAGGCGTAAGAGATGGGTCTGGGGTAGTAGAGAGGTGTAAGAGATGGGTCTGGGGTAGTAGAGAGGTATAATAGCTGGGTCTTGGGTAGTAGAGAGGTGTAAGAGATGGGTCTGGGGTAGTAGAGAGGTACAATAGCTGGGTCTGGGGTGGTAGAGAGGTATAATAGCTGGGTCTGGGGTAGTAGAGAGGTATAATAGCTGGGTCTGGGGTAGTAGAGAGGTGTAAGAGATGGGTCTGGGGTAGTAGAGAGGTATAATAGCTGGGTCTGGGGTAGTAGAGAGGTGTAAGAGATGGGTCTGGGGTAGTAGAGAGGTATAATAGCTGGGTCTGGGGTAGTAGAGAGGTATAATAGCTGGGTCTGGGGTAGTAGAGAGGTGTAAGAGATGGGTATGGGGTAGTAGAGAGGTATAATAGCTGGGTCTGGGGTAGTAGAGAGGTATAATAGCTGGGTCTGGGGTAGTAGAGAGGTATAATAGCTGGGTCTGGGGTAGTAGAGAGGTGTAAGAGATGGGTCTGGGGTAGTAGAGAGGTATAATAGCTGGGTCTGGGGTAGTAGAGAGGTATAATAGCTGGGTCTTGGGTAGTAGAGAGGTGTAAGAGATGGGTATGGGGTAGTAGAGAGGTATAATAGCTGGGTCTGGGGTAGTAGAGAGGTATAATAGCTGGGTCTGGGGTAGTAGAGAGGTATAATAGCTGGGTCTGGGGTAGTAGAGAGGTGTAATAGATGGGTCTGGGGTAGTAGAGAGGTGTAATAGCTGGGTCTGGGGTAGTAGAGAGGTGTAAGAGATGGGTCTGGGGTAGTAGAGAGGTGTAAGAGATGGGTCTGGGGTAGTAGAGAGGTGTAATAGCTGGGTCTGGGGTAATAGAGAGGTATAATAGCTGGGTCTGGGGTCGTAGAGAGGTGTCAGAGATGGGTCTGGGGTAGTAGAGAGGTGTAATAGCTGGGTCTGGGGTAGTAGAGAGGTATAATAGCTGGGTCTGGGGTCGTAGAGAGGTGTAAGAGATGGGTCTGGGGTAGTAGAGAGGTATAATAGCTGGGTCTGGGGTCGTAGAGAGGTGTAAGAGATGGGTCTGGGGTAGTAGAGAGGTGTAATAGCTGGGTCTGGGGTAGTAGAGAGGTATAATAGCTGGGTCTGGGGTGGTAGAGAGGTATAATAGCTGGGTCTGGGGTAGTAGAGAGGTATAATATCTGGGTCTGGGGTAGTAGAGAGGTGTAAGAGATGGGTCTGGGGTAGTAGAGAGGTATAATAGCTGGGTCTGGGGTAGTAGAGAGGTGTAGAGATGGGTCTGGGGAGTGGGTATAATAGCTGGGTCTGGGGTAGTAGAGAGGTATAATAGCTGGGTCTGGGGTAGTAGAGAGGTATAATAGCTGGGTCTGGGGTAGTAGAGAGGTGTAAGAGATGGGTCTGGGGTAGTAGAGAGGTATAATAGCTGGGTCTGGGGTAGTAGAGAGGTATAATAGCTGGGTCTGGGGTAGTAGAGAGGTATAATAGCTGGGTCTGGGGTAGTAGGTGTAATAGATGGGTCTGGGGTAGTAGAGAGGTGTAATAGCTGGGTCTGGGGTAGTAGAGAGGTGTAAGAGATGGGTCTGGGGTAGTAATAAGAGATGGGTCTGGGGTAGTGGGTATAATAGCTGGGTCTGGGTATTAGAGAGGTGTAATAGATGGGTCTGGGGTAGTAGAGAGGTGTAAGAGATGGGTCTGTGTAAGAGATGGGTCTGGGGTAGTAGAGAGGTATAATAGCTGGGTCTGGGGTAGTAGAGAGGTGTAAGAGATGGGTCTGGGGTAGTAGAGAGGTGTAAGAGATGGGTCTGGGGTAGTAGAGAGGTGTAATAGCTGGGTCTGGGGTAGTAGAGAGGTATAATAGCTGGGTCTGGGGTAGTAGAGAGGTGTAATAGCTGGGTCTGGGGTAGTAGAGAGGTATAATAGCTGGGTCTGGGGTAGTAGAGAGGTGTAAGAGATGGGTCTGGGGTAGTAGAGAGGTGTAAGAGATGGGTCTGGGGTAGTAGAGAGGTGTAATAGCTGGGTCTGGGGTAGTAGAGAGGTGTAATAGCTGGGTCTGGGGTAGTAGAGAGGTGTAATAGATGGGTCTGGGGTAGTAGAGAGGTGTAATAGCTGGGTCTGGGGTAGTAGAGAGGTATAATAGCTGGGTCTGGGGTAGTAGAGAGGTATAATAGCTGGGTCTGGGGTAGTAGAGAGGTGTAATAGATGGGTCTGGGGTAGTAGAGAGGTGTAAGAGATGGGCAATAATTTCAAAGAGATACTGTATGTCAGTTAAACGTTTAATTGTATTAAGATTTTGTACCGTAAGTAAATGATATTAAATCCCTAACCTAAGATGGCCGATATGTCCAATATGTCCAATAGGGGTGCCATAGGACTTTTTGCTCTAACTCTGGAATGCTATGGGCTATCAACTCAGATCATGTGCATCTCATAGATGATACTCTAAACATGGTATAAAAATACTGACTGGAAGCATTTGAGTTATTTTTTAGTTGTTGTGGCCCAGGGGCCAAATCTGGGTAGGCTGTTATTCTGAGTTGAATTTCAAATCGTTATATATATATATATTTATTTTTTCTGAAATGTTCAGAAATGTTAGTAGATCACCTTTTTTTGTGTGCTTTTCCCCCATCTAATCATTGCACGGGATCCTTAAATTACATACACTTAATTATTTAAATTTCAAGAGACAAATGATCATGTTTTGATGCAAAATGCTCTCTCTCTCAGATGAAAACGTAACACTTTTTGGTTCTACACAGTCAAATGTGTCAACTAATTAGAACTGTACATTTGATAAATGCACGACATCAATATTAAAAATATAAACAGTATATGAAAAATGAATTCATTTTTTAACACACTAACATAAGATTTGTATGTAAAATATACAGCATACGAACATTCCAATTTGAAATTCGAGGTTTACATAAACCTGAGCCAAATACATTTAAACTCGGTTTTTCAAAATTCCTGACATTTAATCATAGTAAAAATTCCCTGTCTTAGGTCAGTTAAGATCACCACTTTATTTTAAGAATATGAAATGTCTGAATAATAGTAGAGAGAATAATTTATTTCAGCTTTCATTGCTTTCATCACATTCCCAGTAGGTCAGAAGTTTACATACACTCAATTAGTATTTGGTATCATTGCCTTTAAATTGTTAACTTGGGTCAAACATTTTGGCTAGGCTTCCACAAGCTTTCCACAATAAGTTGGGTGAATTTTGGCTCATTCCTCCTGACAGAGCAGGTGTAACTGAGTCCAATTTGTAAACCTCCTTGATCGCACACTCTTTTTAAGTTCTGCCCACAAATCTTCTATATGATTGAGGTCAGGGCGTTGTGATGGCCACTCCAAATACCTTTACTTTGTTGTCCTTAAGCCATTTTGCTACAACTTTCGAAATATGCTTGGAGTCATTTTCAATTTGGAAGACCCATTTGCGACCAAGCTTTAACTTCCTGACTGATGTCTTGATATGTTGCTTCAATATATCCACATAATTTTCCTACCTCATGCTGCTATCTTTTTTTGTGAAGTGTACCAGTCCCTCCTGCAGCAAAGTACCCCACAACATGATGCTGCCACCCCCGTGCTTCACAGTTGGGATGGTGTTCTTCGGCTTGCAAGTGTCCCCCTTTTTCCTCCAAACATAAAGAAGGTCATTATGGCCAAACAGTTCTATTTTTGTTTAATCGGACCAGAGGACACTTTTCCAAAAAGTTTACTTTCTTTGTCCCCATGTGCAGTTGCAAACCGTAGTCTGGCTTGTTTATGGCAGTTTTGGAGCAGTGGCTTCTTCCTTCCTGAGAGGCCTTTCAGGTTATGTCGATATAGGACTCGTTTTACTGTGGATATAGATACTTTTTTCCTCCAGCATCTTCACAAGGTCCTTTGCTGTTGTTCTGGGATTGATTTGCACTTTTCGCACCAAAGTACGTTCATCTCTATGAGACAGAACATGTCTCCATCCTGAGCGGTATGACGGCTGCGTGGTCCCATGGTGTTTATACTTGCGTACTATTGTTTGTACAGATGAACGTGGTACCTTCAGTCTTTCAGAAATTCCCCCCAAAAACTCTGAGGTCGTGGCTGATTTCTTTCCAATTGACTCAAATATTGTCAATTAGCCTATCAGAAGCTTCTATAGCCATGACATCATTTTCTGGAATTTAAATGCACAGTCAAGTTAGTGTATGTAAACTTCTGACCCACTGTAATTGTGATACAGTAAATTATAAGTGAAATAATCTGTCTGTAAAGATTTGTTGTAAAAATGACTTGTGTCATGCAAAAAGTAGATGTCCTAACCGACTTGCCAAAACTATAGTTTGTTGACAAGAAATTTGTGGAGTGGTTGAAAAACAAGTTTTAATGACTCTAACCTAAGTGTATGTAAACTTCCGACTTCAACTGTATAGCGTTTTGCAAAAAAATGAATTGTATTACACATCTAAAATATATTAATAAAAAGTTGAACAGTATATTATATATACCAAGGCCATAAATTGATTATTTTTTTATGAAAAAACACACGTGAAAAATACGTGTATAGTGTTTTGGAAATCAACTCTTCATCTGTCTTTTCAGGCAACATCTACATATTTTCCACATTTGCTGCTTTTATCACAAAATGCACATATGAGTCACATTTTTCAGTTACGTCAGCTCACTAGTATACCAAAGACATCTTATTTTTTCATTCCTCCATATTAACATGGAAACCATTTTTTTCTTGCTCGACAAAGATAGAATGTTTCAGAAAGATTTTTTTTTTTTATGGATTTCGTAACAATGACGTTTTTGACTACTTGACTACTGTTGGTGCTTTAAACCCTAATAACTATTGCAGCTAATTAGTAAAGAAGGTGGTTTTGAATGAGCTGGAATTCCACAAATGAAATAAATGAAGAGTAAAACATGAACCCATAGAGAATAGCTTGGTGGGGTCATGTCATTTGTTTAACATTTAATGGCTGTGAACATCAATTGCACAACCCTAAAAACAGTAAGACTGTGTGAGTAACACAATATTGGCTGAGATTGTGAATTTAATTATGCATTTCTTCTTCATTATGTTCTTTGGGAACACAAATAAAGCCATTACAGACACTGCATCAGATGGTTGTCTTAGGCCTTTGCTGGCCAATTTCTAAAGCAGTTGGCATGCATCAGCTTTATAACAATGCGGCTTGGCACCAGAAAACTAATTGCAACTATTTCAGAGCAGGGAAAACAAGCCACTCGTGATTTGAGTTTCATTTTGATTTCAAAACTAAGCATCTGGAGGAGATGTTTTGAAAAGATGCAAAACAAATGGACTATAAGAGTTCCAAAATTTGAACAACCTTTTCCAAGAAAAAGACAGAGAAAGAGACAGAGAGAAAGAGAGAGTGAGGGAGAGAGAGAGAGAGAGAGAAAGAGTAAGAGTGAGAGAGAAATAGTAAGAGAGAGAGAAAGGCAGGGAGAGAGAGAGAGAGAGAGAGAGAGAGAGAGAGAGAGAGAGAAAGAGAGAGAGATAGAAAGAAAGAGAGCTAGCGACAGAGAGAGTATGATAAAAAAAAGGCCTGGACTCCCTCCTGAATATGATAGTCACCTGCCTTTGGGCTTGTAAAAGTTTAATAAGCACAGTTATGGGATTGACATGTTTTTGGATAGCAGTGAACTGCCGATGACTTTGCTTCTTTGCATCATTAAGATGTAGCAGACTAGCTCCCTCCTCCCCTGATACCGTCACCAGCAATACTAATACAACCTGAAGTGATATAACTGAAGTGATGTCATCCCACCTAGCCCTGCCAAATTCCCTCAAATTACGTCTTAATGCTGGAACACCCTCCTTAAAACAGGTTGTCTTGATCACTCAAGAAGATTATCAGGGAAGGTGATTGGCATGAAAGGAGAGCAAAGTCAACAGATAGAGTTTAAGGAAGAGGAAGCTGGCTGAGGTTCTGACAGACGGCCATCTGGAAGTCTGTCACAAAAAATATTTGCCACTTTTAATAAAAGAACAAAAGTCAAAAAAGTACAAAGTGAGCTGGGCCCTGGCAAACGATCTCACCCGCTACCCCTCGTCACCTTGCGATGATGCTCACGTAGCACGTTTCAAATTAGTTTAAAAAACAGCCGGGCTCCGGCTCCGAAAGTACCTTCCATTTCTTTCCCTGCTGTGATAACAAAAAGGCATTTTTTCCCCTCCAATTGAGAATGTTCTGATTGCCTGGTCATTTTTTTCCGCTTCTCTCATCTAGTTATCAGTTAAAACCAATCAAACCAGGGCCTGATTAAGAGTTATAATTAGGAAGTGCAAAATAACACATCTGCTTGGAGTGGGAATGACTAACTCCCTGACTGAACTACAGGAGGAGAGGGAGGAAGATGTCATCTGTGAATGACATCCATGTAATCTACCCATGTTGAAAGACTATCATTGATAATCATTATACAAATAACGTCCGCTATCCCTGAAATCCGTTAATTTCTCGATACAAAGAAAGTTATGTCAAGTTCTGTAATTTCATATTCCAGACCACATGACCATGACAGAAGGCAAACCTTAAAGGCCCAGGATGTTAATTATTAGAGTGGATGTTGCAATGAGATGTGGCCCTCAAATCCCTGGAGGCCATCTGAACTGCAGTGAACGTCCCTTAACACCGCAGCATTAAGAACAAGTCACACCTCCAGATGTATGTAAATGTTCTCTAGGGACGTCCGGTGGCTGGGCAAACTGCCCAGTGAAATGGGCTGAACCTTCTGGTACTTAACCATGATGGATAGGCAGAACTGAAGCTATCATAATGGCACTGCAGTGGACTGGACTGCCCACTTCCTCCTCCTCCCTGTCCAGAGAGCATGCTTAGACATCATGATACTTTAGACACCGGGCTAACACTGCTGCCCCCACACACTGCTAAGGCACCAGCTCCACTTCCAGTAAGCAGCTGATGGATTGAGACAAACATGTTATTTATAGAGTAAGCCAAGGCCTTGGGAGGTTGTTTTATGCACCCGGCTGGCCCACACATACATTTTCAGAGGGAGGGATGGAGTCAGGGCTCTGGGACTTCTGAATGCTTGCATTTCCCACTGAGACGCCAGTCTTCCGAGGTAAAGGTCGAAACCCATTGGTTTCTGTCACATGAAACAGAAAGTTATCTCAAAAACGACAGTATTGGGCGAGACATATTGTTACGAAGCAAGAACACTTACTATTTCACCTGTTTCAATTGAAATACTGTAACGCCGCGGACACCAACGTCTTGCTTCCAGACAAACTAAACACCTTCTTTGCCCACATTGAGGATAATACAGTGTCACCGATGCAGCCTGCTACCAAAGACTGTGGGCTCTCCTTCTCCGTGGATGACGTGAGTGAGACATTTAAACGTGTTAACTCTCGCAAAGCTGCTGGCCCTGACAAAATCCGCATCAGTAGAGCATGCGCAGACCAGCTGTGTCACGTTCTGACCTTAGTTCCTTTGTTTTGTCTTTTGTTTTAGTATGGTCAGGGCGTGAGTTGGGTGGGTTGTCTATGTTAGTTTGTCTATGATTTTCTATTTCTGTGTTTGGCCTGGTATGGTTCCCAATCAGAGGCAGCTGTCAATCGTTGTCTGATTGAGAACCGTTTTTAGGTAGCCTGTTTTCCATTGTGTTTTGTGGGTGGTTATTTTCTGTTTAGTGTTGTGTTGCACCTTACAGGACTGTTCGTTGGTTGTTTATTGTTTTGTTTTCACGGTTCATTAAAATATGAACACTTACCATGCTGCACCCTGGTCCTCCTGTCCTTCCCCAGACGACAAGCGTTACAGAACCACCCACCAAAAAAGGACCAAGCAGCGTGGTATCGGACAGCAGCGATCTCAGGACTCCTGAACATGGGAGGATGTTTTGGACGGCAGGGGTTGCTACACATGCGAGGAGATTCTGGCTGGAAGGGATCACCTCCCATGGGAACAGGTGGAGGCAGCCAGGAGAGCGGAGGCAGCAGGTAATGGGAGCCAGCGCTTCGAGGGAACACGGCTGGCAAGGAAGCCCAAGAGGCAGCCCCAAAAATGTATTTGGGAGGCACATTGCCTGTGTCTAAGTCAGGTAGGAGACCTGAGCCAACTCCCCGTGCTTACCGGAGAGCGACAGGGACCAGGCAGGTACCGTGTTATGCCGTGAGGTGCACGGTGTCCCCAGCGCGTGTGCATAGCCCGGTGCGGTACATTGCAGCACCTCGTATCGGCCGGGCTAGAGTGGGCATCGAGCTAGGTTCCATGTCTCCTCGGGCCGGTGTACATGGCACCATCCTTAAGCATGGTGTCCCCGGTTCGCGAGCACAGCCCAGTGCAGGCTATTCCACCTCGCCGCACTGGCCTGGCTACGGGGAGCATTCAACCAGGTAAGGTTGGGCAAGCTCGGTGCTCAAAAGCTTCAGTGCACCTTCACGGCCCGGTCTATCCGATGCCACCTCCACGCACCAGCCCTCCGGTGACAGGCCCCCGCACCAGGCTGTCTCTCCATCTTCTCCCTACAGGTGCTCCCGCCTGTCCAGTGCTGCCAGAGCCTTCCTCCTGCCCAGCGCTGCCAGAGTCTCCCGTCTGTCCTGAGCTGCCAGAGCCACCAGTCTGTCCTGAGCTGCCAGAGCCACCAGTCTGTCCTGAGCCGTCAGTCAGCCAGGAGCTGCCAGAGCTGTCAGTCAGCCAGCAGCTGCCAGAGCAGCAGATTCCGATGCCGGCATCGCCCTTCACTCCGGAGCTGCCGGAGTCTCCCGCCTGTCCGGCGCTACCGGAATCTCCCGTCCATTCGGGACCCGTGGTCCCCAGTCCGAGGTCGGCAGCGAGGGTCGCCGATCTTAAGAGGCCACGGAGGCGGATAAGGAGGCGGAGAAAGACTATGGTGGTGTGGGGTCCACGTCCCGCGCCAGAGCTGCCACTGTGGACAGACACCCACCCAGACCCTTCCCTATAGGTTCAGGTTTTGCAGCCGGAGTCCGCACCTTTGGGGGGGTACTGTCACGTTCTGACCTTCGTTCCTTTGTTTTGTCTTTTGTTTCAGTATGGTCAGGGCGTGAATTGGGTGGGTTGTCTATGTTAGTTTGTCTATGATTTTCTATTTCTGTGTTTGGCCTGGTATGGTTCTCAATCAGAGGCAGCTGTCAATCGTTGTCCCTGATGGAGAACCATATTTAGGTAGCCTGTTTTCCATTGTGTTTTGTGGGTCGTTATTTTCTGTTTATTGTTGTGTTGCACGTTACAGGACTGTTCGTTGGTTGTTTATTGTTTTGTTTTCAGTGTTCATTAAAATATGTAAAATATTAACACTTACCACACTGCACCTTGTTCCTCCTCTCCTTCCCCAGACGACAAGCATTACAAGCTGGCTGGTGTGTTTATGGACATATTCAATACACACCTCTAACTCAATCATCCAGTTTGCAGACGACAAAACAGTAGAATGCTTGATTACAAACAACGAGGAGGGAGGAGGTGAGAGCCAGGTAAAGTGTGGTGTCAGGTAAATAACCTCTCACTCAAGGTAAAAAAAACAAAGGAGATGATTGTAGACTTCAAGAAACAGCAGAGGGAGCACCCCCCCTATCCAAATTGATGGGACAGCAATGGAGGTGTCCTTTTAAAACCTCTTAAGTTCCTCGGCGTACATATCACTGACAAACTGAAATCATCCACCCATACAGACAGTATGGTGAAAAAGGCGCAACAGCGCCATTTGAAACTCAGGAGGCTGCAGAAATGTGTCTTGTCACCTAAAACCCTCACAAACTTTAACAGATGCACAATTGAGAGCATCACCGCCTGGTATTGCAACTGCACCACAGGGCTCTCTAGAGGGTGGTGCGGTCTGCCCAACTCATCACAGGGGGCAAAAGACCTGCCCTCCAGGACACCTACAACACCCGATGTCACAGGAAGGCCAAAAAGATTATCTAGGACAACAAGCACCCGAGCCACTGCCTGTTCACCCCGCTATCATCCAGAAGGCAAGGTCTGTAGAGGTGCATCAAAGCTGGGACTGAGAGACCGACTCAAGGCCATCAGACTGTTAAAACCTCTCTAGGGTACGTGAGACGGTAGCATTCCACCTGACCAACATCTAGTGAAATTGCAGAGCGCCAAATTCAACAACAGAAATACTGTTTATAAAAATTCAGAAAACATACAAGTGTTATACATAGGTTTAAAGATGAACTTATTGTGAATCCACCCACAGTGTCCGATTTCAAAAAGGCTTTACGGCGAAAGTATACCATGCGATTATTTGAGAACATCACCCAGCAGACAAATCATTACAAACTGTAACCAACCAAGTAGAAGAGTTACACAAGTCATAAATAGAGATAAAATTAATCACTTACCTTTGATGATCTTCATTTGGTTGCACTCAGAATACATGCATTTACTCAATAAATGTTTGTTTTGTCCGATAAAGTCTCTCTTTATATCCAAAAACCTCAGTTTTGTTTTTGTTTTTTCTTCAGTAATCCACAGGCTCAAACGCAGTCACAACAGGCAGAAACAAAAGTTCATAGAAACATGTCAAACGATGTTTATATTCAATCCTCAGGTTGTTTTTAGCCCAAATAATCAATAATATTTCAACCGGACAATAACGTTGTCAATATAAAAGGTAAACAAGAAAGGAGCGCTCTCGGGATAACGCATGAAAAAGTTCTGTGACACCTTTGGGTCCAGTCATTCAGACTGGTCTCACTCCCTCATTTTTCAGAATACAAGCCTGAAACAAATTTTAAAGACTGTTGACATCTAATGGAAGGCATAGGAACTCCAATTTGAGTCCTAAGTCAATGGATACTGTAATGGCATTAATAGAAAACTACAAAAATAAACTAAATCCTACTTCCTGGATGGATTGTTCTCAGGTTTTCGGCAAATCAGGTCTGTTATACTCACAGACATTACTTTAACAGTTTTGGAAACTTTAGAGGGTTTTCTATCCAAATGTACTAGTTATATGCATATCCTAGCTTCTGGGCTGGAGTAGCAGGCAGTTTACTTTGGGCATGCTATTCATACGGAGGTGAAAATAGTGCCCCCTACCCTAGAGAAGTTAAACAGCCACCACTAGCACAGAGCGGCTGCTGCCACATACAGGCTTGAAATCATTGGCCACTAATGGAACACTAGTCACTTTAATAATGCCACATTAATAATGTTGACATATCTTGCGTTTGCTCTTATTTATATACTGTATTCTATACTATCTATTGCATCTTAGCCTATGCCGCTCTGACATTGCTCATCCATATGTTAATCTTTATATATATTTATATTGTATTCCTTTACATAGATTTGTGTGTATTAGGTATTTGTTGTGGAATTGTTAGATATTACTTGTTAGATATTAATGCACTGTCGGAACTAGAAGCAGAAGTATTTCGCTATACTCGCAAAAACATCTGCTCACCATGTGTATGTGACCAATAAAATTTGATTTGATAACTGAAGTGCTTATATCAAAAAGCACCGTCTTAGTCCTCTGTCTGACTGTCGAGGAAGATTTGCATGACAGTCAAAGTATCATTACTAATTAAAATTACAGACGTCTCAGTGGTAGACTCCAGAAGCTATTATTATTTGATGTTTGTTTTAAAAGCAGCTTCTGTTTCAAACATCGTTTGCTCATCTGCGACCTCTATACCGAAGGGACTTGTTAAATATTCTGAGTGTATAATCCCTGTACCGCTCTGTAAACTAATGCTTCGAGTTAATACAAGCACAATCATTTTTGTTCCAATGCAATGTTCTTTTTGACGCTGCTAATTCAAGTGTGATCGTTATTCTGTTTGGAGTGGGAGGGGGGGGGCATCAAAAAGTTTCTGATTGAAGAACTCGAATGGGAGATGCATTTTGATTGGCTTGAAATATTCAACAAACTTTGAGGGGGAAATGCATGCTAGTCATCTGCCATTCTTTCCTTTTAAATGTCGTATTACTAATACTTGAAACATTTTGCAAATCTATACTATCTTCAGTAAGAAATGAAACATCAGTGTCTCTCTGCCAAAGACAGTGTTTTGTTTGTCGCCTTCGCCACAGTCCACAGTGACATTCAGAAGCTCTCTCAGTTTATGTGGGGATTAATGAATTGACACAGGGCCAAAAGAGCAGAGATATTAAAAAAGTTGCAAGTCAGGCCTGGTTGACAGTGGACAGACATTTTATTATCTTCGTGTGAGAAGCATCTGCCGATGGATCAACGACTTGGTCGGGAACTTCACACGTCTGTTGGTGTAGCTTTGCGATTTGCAGCTCAATTCTGTATTCGATCATATCTATGTTATATCACATTCTGGTTAGGTGTTGGACCTAGTTATAGTTGTTATAGATCATTGTTGTGTCTCATATTATTTTTAGATTACTTTTTCTTCAATAGATCAAAATTATTGCCATTGACGGGTAGCCATCTTCTTTATAAACGTGCTGAACATTGACAAGTAATAATTCACTTTCAGATATCAGCATTCGTGTGCGTAATTTTGTTTTATTCTAGTACAAAACCTGACATTACCATAACATTCAATGTCCATATTTTTATTATTTTTTTAATGTATCACCCACAAAACCTGATCCACCTCTGTAGAATTTAGAATGTGCTTCAACCTCACTCTCTGAGTCACACATTTGATTACATCTGAAATTGCATTATTTTTGCCAATGCATCCAATTTCAGCTGCGTTGTGTTTCAAGTGAGGAGGAAAATCTCCAGTTCAGCTCAAATCTCCTCGCTGCACTAACCTTTTGTTTTGAATAATTTCTGCACCAGAGAAGGTATGTTAAATAGCCTCCTCTCATAAACAGCTTAATGCAGACGGTGTGACTTTGTAAACCATTCTTCTGAAAATCCGTGTTGCCAGGGCTGACTGGAGGAAAAGGAGCGTGCGTAAGACCTTCCCAGAATGCTTTGTTTTTAAACAATAGCATCCCTAGCAGACAGGGGATAGCAACATGCTCCTGGGGGCTCCAGGTATATTAAAAGTTTGACCAGGTTCTCTAATAAAAACCTTTGGCTCCAACACCGCAATTAGAGGAAGGGTGTAAGTATTGATTTAATTCGTTGCTTTGTCCTTCTCTCCACCTGTTGCACGCCAGGGATCCATACCCAATACCAGAAGCACAGCGAGACTCAGATAGTGTCTATTTCTTTTTTATTTTTTTTATTTACCTTTCAAAGTAATTTTACCCACCTAGGCTGAGCCTCGACATGTCTCCCTATATCTGGAATGATTAGCCAACCACAGGAAAAGGAAAGATTTGGCCTTTGACTTTTCAATTAATGTGTTATTATGCTTTGCAATGTACAGTGTAATCTGTAAGTGTTCCAGACCCCTTGACGTTTTCCACAGTTTGATACTTTACAGCCTTATTCTAAAATGTATTTTAAAAAACGAAAGAATCTTCATCAATCTACACACGATACAACAAAACTGAAATATCACATTTACATAATTATTCATACCCTTTACTCAGTACTTTGTTGAAGCACATTTGGCAGCGATTACAGCCTTGAGTCTTCTTGGCTATGAAACTACAAGCTTGGCACATCTGTATTTGGTGAGTTTCTCCCATTCTTCTCTGCAGATCCTCTTAAGCTCTTGTCAGGTTGGTTGGGGAGCGTTGCTACACAGCTTTTTTCAGTTGTCTACAGAGATGTTAGATCGGGTTCAAGTCCTGGCTCTGGCTGGGCTACTAAAGAACATTCAGAGACTTGTCCCGAAGCCACTCCTGCATTATCTTGGATGTTCACTATCTCTCTCCCAGTCCCTGCCTCTGAAAAAATCCCTGCAGCATCATGCTGCCACCACCAAGCTTCACCATAGAGATGGTGCCAGGTTTCCTCCAGATGTGACACTTGGCATTCAGGCCAAAGAGTTCAATTTATTTTCATCAGACCAGAGCATCTTGTTTCTCATGGTCTCAGAGTCCTTCAGGTGCCTTTTAGCAAACTCCTATTGGACTGTTGAGCCTTTTACTGAGGAATGGCTTCAGTCTGGGCACTCTACCATAAAGGCCTGATTGGTGGAGTGCTGCAGAGATGGTTGTCCTTCTGGAAGGTTCTTCCATCTCTACAGAGGAACTCTAGAGTTATGTGAGAGTGTCCATCGAGTTCATGGTCATCATCTTCCTGACCAAGGCCCTTCTCCCACTATTGCTCAGTTTGGCCAGGTGGCCAGCTCTAAGAAGAGTGTTGGTGGTTCCAAAATTCTTCCTTAGACAGGTATGTGCCTTTCCAAATTATGTCCAATCAATTGAAAATTAACACAGGTGAACTCCAATCAAGTCGAAGAAACATCTCAAGGATGATCAAATGGAAACAGGATGCACCTTATCTCAATTTCGAGTATCATAGCAAAGTGTCTGAATACTTCTGTAAATAAGGTATTTCTATTTTCTATTTGTCAATATGGGGTATTGTGATGTCGTTATGGGGTATTGTGTGCAGATTGATGAGGAACATTTTTTGTTTTACACATTTTAGAATATGGCTGTAACGTAACAAATGTGAAAAAAGTCAAGGGGTCTGAATACTTTCCGACTGCACTCTATGTTGCCTACTTCAATCATCTGTTATATGTGGGCAGAGGTCTCTGTATGTCTCTATATATTGACTTGCTGGCATCATCAAGGCCTATTGTAAAGTTTACTTCATTTGCATCAAAGTGGCCTAAGGTAAAGTAAAACATGTTTCTGTAATGGTTTTCTTCATCTGAACGAGAGGCGGACCAAAGCGCAGCGTGGTTGTTTTGATTCATGCTTTAATAAATCACTACACATGAACAAACTAACAAAAACAAGAAATGTGAAAACTCAAAACAGTCCTATCTGGTGCACACACAGAGACAGGAACAATCACCCACAAACACACAGTGAAACCCAGGTCACCTAAGTATGATTCTCAATCAGAGACAACTAATGACACCTGCCTCTGATTGAGAACCATACTAGGCCGAAACATAGAAATTCCCAAAACCTAGAAAAACAAACCTAGACTGCCCACCCAACTCACGCCCTGACCATACTAACTAAATACAAAACACAGGAAATAAAGGTCAGAACGTGACAGTTTCCATGCTTATTATAGTTTATAGCAATGATCACTCTGAGACTAAGATGCATCGCTGAGCTCACAGTCATTCTGGCTTTCCCCAGTGTTAAAAATTGGTTGACACCATCCCTCTAAGCACCTAGCGTTGAAATGTATGTCAATATCACAAATAATCTTCTTTTTTTCACATTTTATTGATGAAGGAATAAATGGAACGACATTAAGCTGTATTTCATCCCAGTAGACCTTGACATCACACTTTTACACATGAAGGCTCTTCACCACCGTGCCAGGCTAAGTCATACGCGGGTTTGACGGAAACGCTAATAAATTGTAGAATGAATTAGCTGGCTGCTGGTCCCTTAAGTGGTCTCGTTGGACTCTTTGAGCCAACATGGGGGAGTAGTGGGAGTTTGGAATTATATGAATCCGTACAGAAACATGGGAAAGTTAAAGCACTTTGCAGTTAAATAGTTGAAATAGATTCAAGATATAAAATATCTACACTGTGAAACACTAAGTTGCTCTTATACCTGCGTTGTCACAATGTTATTGAATTGCTACCCTTGTGTATGGAAAACCTTGTCCAAAGCATAAAACAGTTAAAGTTGTCTCAATCATTACACTAAACAATCAGCTGGAAAAACCTATTGCATATAACTATGAGGGTAAAATATGAAAGGTACCACAGTGCAAGAGTGTCTGCCGAGCAACCAAACAATCGTAAGCCAGTCTCAGACCAGCTGTGCTTGACAACAACAGCTGCTTGTGACAGGTTGTGAATGGCTGGCGTACGGTTTCCAGCGCGAATCAGCCGACTGCCTGCTTTTGCCCCCGCCATGCATTTTGATTAACTTTAAATATGCGATCCGGCTCGCGCCAAAATCATTATGACAACCCTGCCGTTGTCCTCATGAAAGAGTAAATCGACTAATTTCATCCGATCCCTTGACTTTAACTCACACTGACAGAAATCTTCTCATGTACACAAATTTATAAAACCCTCAGCTGCCTTCTGATGTTCATCTCTCCCTGCTTTGCCATTACACACCGAGGTCCCTGAAATACACAGATGAAAATGCTGTAATCTGGAGACACTTCTAAAACATGATCTGAGGAGATTCCAGGATGCATAATTGAACAGTTTGAGCCCAGCTTGATAGCTGGAAATCCTCTCCATTAATCAACTCCCACGGAGCGCTGGTGGCTCCAGGAGGAGGCTTTAGCTGGTGCATTATGGGACGCCGATGAATAGAGATGGATGGCGATGGATGCCTCGAAAGCTCATATGGCTCACTCAGAAATGTAGATATCTTGCCAGGGAAGACTACCACTCATCTGTCCCTCAAGGTATCTAAATCTGTCCCCAACTTATATTAATTGTGGTACAGTTAGCTGCCAAAATAATGGAAACACTTGTGTAAATGAAGAATACAAAGTATATTAAAAGCAGGAGCTTCCACCCAGGTGTGGTTCCTGAGTTAATTAAGCAATTAACATCCCATCATGCTTACGACCCTGCTATACTACAGCCATAGGGCATCCGGCATTACCATCAGCCATCAGCCATTGAGGGAATGCTTCTGTTATACTGTCCGTGTTGCGCTCGGACACATTCGAGCGCAACATGTTGATGCACACTCTAATGTTGATGCACACTCTAATGTTGATGCACTCTAATGTTGATGCACACTCTAATGTTGATGCACTCTAATGTTGATGCACTCTAATGTTGATGCACTCTAATGTTGATGCACTCTAATGTTGATGCACACTCTAATGTTGATGCACTCTAATGTTGATGCACTCTAATGTTGATGCACTCTAATGTTGATGCACTCTAATGTTGATGCACACTCTAATGTTGATGCACTCTAATGTTGATGCACACTCTAATGTTGATGCACTCTAATGTTGATGCACTCTAATGTTGATGCACACTCTAATGTTGATGCACTCTAATGTTGATGCACTCTAATGATGATGCACACTCTAATGTTGATGCACACGCTAATGATGATGCACACTCTAATGTTGATGCACACTCTAATGTTGATGCACTCTAATGTTGAAGCACACTCTAATGTTGATGCACTCTAATGTTGATGCACTCTAATGTTGATGCACACGCTAATGTTGATGCACACTCTAATGTTGATGCACACTCTAATGATGATGCACACTCTAATGTTGATACACACTCTAATGTTGATGCACTCTAATGTTGATGCACACTCTAATGTTGATGCACTCTAATGTTGATGCACACTCTAATGTTGATGCACACTTAATGTTGATGCACACTTAATGTTGATGCACACTCTAATGTTGATGCACTGTAATGTTGATGCACACTCTAATGTTGATGCACTCTAATGTTGATGCACACGCTAATGTTGATGCACACTCTAATGTTGATGCACACTCTAATGTTGATGCACACTTAATGTTGATGCACACTTAATGTTGATGCACACTCTAATGTTGATGCACACTCTAATGTTGATGCACACTCTAATGTTGATACACACTCTAATGTTGATGCACACTCTAATGTTGATGCACAATCTAATGTTGATGCACACTCTAATGTTGATGCACACTCTAATGTTGATGCACACTCTAATGTTGATACACACTCTAATGTTGATGCACACTGAATGTTGATGCACACTCTAATGTTGATGCACACTTAATGTTGATGCACACTCTAATGTTGATGCACACTCTAATGTTGATGCACACTCTAATGTTGATGCACACTGAATGTTGATGCACACTGAATGTTCATGCACACTCTAATGTTGATGCACACTCTAATGTTGATGCACACTCTAATGTTGATGCACACTCTAATGTTGATGCACACTGAATGTTGATGCACACTCTAATGTTGATGCACACTGAATGTTGATGCACACTGAATGTTGATGCACACTCTAATGTTGATGCACACTGAATGTTGATGCACACTGAATGTTGATGCACACTCTAATGTTGATGCACACTAATGTTGATGCACACTCTAATGTTGATGCACACTCTAATGTTGATGCACACTGAATGTTGATGCACACTCTAATGTTGATGCACACTCTAATGTTGATGCACACTTAATGTTGATGCACACTCTAATGTTGATGCACACTCTAATGTTGATGCACACTCTAATGTTGATGCACACTCTAATGTTGATGCACACTTAATGTTGATGCACACTCTAATGTTGATGCACACTCTAATGTTGATGCACACTCTAATGTTGATGCACACTTAATGTTGATGCACACTCTAATGTTGATGCACACTTAATGTTGATGCACACTCTAATGTTGATGCACACGTTCATTCTAACTTTTGAAATGAAATAATAAGAAAAAAAGTTGCTTTTGGTAACATATAGTTTCAACCATACACCACTGGTTATTTAACTAAGCTTTATGAAGTCAAGATGCTACTAGCTAACATAAACTCTCGAGCGCTAGCATTGACTATGTTCACAATGTACACTAAAGCAACTTGCGCAAATAGATTAATAAATGTGTACAACCACTAGCAAGATTTGAATTGGTATGCCTACTTGTGAAAGACTGTACCTATGCTATTGAACTGACGCATGATGGATGAATATGGTGCAGTACAGTAGGGTAAAATAGAGGGTAAAATAGGTCAAATAGAACAAAGACCCTCTTCCCCTCTGTCCCCTTCCACTCTCAAAACAATGCGCAGGTAGAACGTCACATTGACGCAACACCGATGGCAAATCAACGTAACTTGTATAGTGAAGCTAAAGGGTCATGTAGAAAAATGCTGGGAAGGCCAGTATTTTGGCTACCATGGCTATGCCTCAATAGGATGACTATGCCCCAATCCAGAGGGCACGAGTGGTCACTGAATGGTTTGATGGGCATGAAAATGATGTAAACCATAATGCCATGGCCATCACAGCCACCAGATCTCAAAGCGAATGTGGAATAATTCATTGAATCCTTCCGATAGAGTTCCAGACCCTGAAATCTAGGCCTCGGTGCGTTGAAGCTGCACACCAATCAGATGTCTGGCTCAGCGTCCTATTAACGCCATTTATGTTGGTGTTTCCTTTTATTTTGGATACCCAGTCAGTTTGCTTCATGCAACTTCATGCAACTTCATGCATTCAACCGAAATGTGTCTTCCGCATTTAACCCAACCCCTCCGAAGCACTGGTGATGCATTGTAATGCTTTCTCGTAGTATCTCCTCTGGTCATTCAGGCACACCGAGATCTTGTGCCGAGGTTTAGGATCTTAGACCTGCTGTGCATAAAAATAACTCGTTACCGACCAGAACAATTTGTTGGATCCTACAGGAAGTGATGACGTGTTGCTCCAGCAATAGATCTAGGCATATCGAAGGAGCGGCGGCCAACTGCCCAGCCCGCATCGACATTACACCCAATCAACCAGAGAGTGAAAAGTAAAAGGACTCTCTAGGACTTTGCTAGCTTTCCAAACCGAACAAGCAACGAGACTTTTGTAATGAGTTTGAGACACTGTACTGTGAATGTATCTCCTGGACGCTAGTTGATTGCCAACTCGGAGCTAATTAAACTAGCCCGTCTGCTGTTACAACACTCTGGCCTGCCAGGAAATCAGCAAAGGGCCTTTATTTTAAGATATGGCTCGATCTACAGGCGGCTTGATACCATAACTCTGTCTTTTCTCTTATACATTTTCCTTCCTCTCTCGCCTCCTTACTCAAACAGCTTGTTGTGCTTCGTTTGGCCGAGTCAAGCCAACAGTGTGTGCTAGTTGGCTGGTTGAAGTCAGTCAGTGGCTCTGACAGACGTTATGAAAGCCCGGATGCCTATTGCCAAGTGTTAATGGAGGTCAAGAAAGAAACAAACACCAGTAAACACATTCATAAACAAGAGGGGAATGGCGGCACTGAGGGGAAAACCAACATGGGGCTACCGCTAGCCAAGTGGAACAACACAGCTGACCCTCTAACCATGTAGATCGGCTGATAATATTGAATGAAATGGAGTAAGTGGAATGGTATCAAACACATTGGAATACCAGGTGTTTGATGTGTTTGATTCCATTCAATTTATTCCGTTCCAGTCATTACTATGAGCCAGTCCTCCACATTTAAAGTGCCACCAGCCACCACTGGTGTAGCTAGGTATAGAGGGAGAATGGGGGTTCATTATCGGAATCTCAGGGCTAGCAAACCTGGCAGAAGCCCATGGCATTTGCCCAAACCCAGAGTCTACACTGGGATAAACAACCAATTATGGGATTGTTTATACAGAACCATGGAAATGATCAAAAACAAGTGCTTTATCTGATTTGATGGTACTGTATCAGAATAGGACTAGTGGACAACAGATTCCTGAATCTTGGATCAGTATTGATATATGTCTATCTGTGTAACATATGTCCTTATTTTTTGTTTAGAACAGTTGTGGCCAAGAATATGGATGCTACAGTATCTATAACAAAATATAAGCAATTCTACACTCAACCTCAACACAACACAAGTTAAATTCTGTACACCAAAGCATGTTGCTTATTGACCTGACTGTGTATCTAGATTGAATATATGTGATTTGTGTAATCTGATAATCAGGTATAGGTGCCTTCTCTGTCCACTGGTGAAGTACACAGGCCCGTAAGGGTGAGAAATGTGAGCAGAACAGAGTGCAGAAAGCTGTTGCTATGGAAGCAGAGCTGTGTCTGCTGTATCCACCTCATTTTCGAAAGCTTTTAAAACAAGGAAGCCAAACGTGTAAACTATGGATACAAATTCATATGCGTGTTGCGCGCCACTAGTTTCTGTTAGCTGATATATCATGACAAAATGCACCATATTACTGTCCTGCTAATGTGCATGGATCATGTAGGCTAAACTGCCCGAGAAAAACCCTATAACAGATTCTAATAGTTGCCCAATCAGGATGCAGTTATTTCCAAACAAATCTGCATTCAAATTGCCAGGCTTTTGAGTGCTTATTCAAATGACATAGGTTAGTCACTGTAGTTTACAGCCTAGACTAGAGTCTTGTACTCACTTGTAAACAATAATAACATCATTCTATACATTGTGTTTTTGTAGCATTGGATAGGATACATTTATTGTACCTAAAAAAACTTAAACAATAGGGTAGCTTTTCAAGCTGCATATTCCAGGACTGGGAGGGAGGGCACTCAGCGCAGCCTCGGGAGAGCTGATAGTGTAGACTACAATTTCGTTATCTGATAAAACTGTTTTTTTCTTTCGCGTCTGCACGTATATTAAATAATATTGACTCACCCTACTTGTAGGCTAGTTGAAAGCCAATGCCATCCTCCTGTCTTTCATGTTGACTAAAGGGTCTATGGCTCTGTCATACAGTGACACTTGTAGATCAGAATCGCCGTCATAATCCTTGGCCTGTACAGAGAATGAAGTCAAAATCACAAGTTTAAATCCCCATCTCCTACATGGTTTAGGAAAGGGACGATTTAAAAAGCTAGCTACTGAAGGATATCAACATAAGCAGACCAGAAACAGACACGTTTTTCTGAATGTTTTGTTTTGCTTTGGAAGTGATTTGATTGGTGTGAAGCCAAATCCAAACTGGCTTCTCTTGGGGGTGTTTTTCTGCACAACATGCAAATGAGCTCAGCTCAACGCTGCTCAATCAATCAATCAAATGCTGCTGCAACATGTTATACTCTATTTTTCCAAACAGCATCAGATACATGGGCTACACCAGTGGAGGCTCTTTAGAGGAGGAAGTGGAGGACCATCCAAAAATGTACATTGTAAAACGTTTAAAACGTTTTCCTCTTTAGATGAAACTATACTAAATATTATCACATGTCACCAAATAACAGATTAAAACACTATTTTGCAAAGAAGGTCTACAGTAGCCTCAACAGCACTCTAGGGTAGCACCATGGTGTAGTTGGAAGACGGCTCGCTTCTGTTCTCCTCTTGCTACGTTGACTTCAATACAAAACCTAGGAGGCTCATGGTTCTCACCTCCTTCCATGGACTTACACAGTAATTATGACAAATTCCAGAGGATGTCCTCCAGCCAATTAGAGCTCTTGCAGCATGAACTGAAATGTTATTCATTCAATCAAATGATCAGAGAATGAATCTAGTAGCCTAGTGGTTAGAGCGTTGGACTAGTAACCGGAAGGTTGCAAGTTCAAACCCCCGAGCCGACAAGGTACAAATCTGTCCTTCTGCCCCTGAGCAGGCAGTTAACCCACTGTTCATAGGCTGTCATTGAAAATAAGAATTTGTTCTTAACTGACTTGCCTAGTTAAATAAAGGTAAAATAAATTTTAAAAACTACAGCTAACTACAGTATATAAAATGTGGTGAGTAGTTGACTCAAAGAGAGAGAATACCATAGTTGAACAGTTTGAACAAATTAAAATAAGGGCAAAAATAGAGAGAGAGAGAAAGTTCTAACATTTTTTCAGTTTCACTCACTTAGCTAGCAAATGCTGCTAGCTAGTTTAGCCTACTGAAACACCCTGCTCAATCAGAGGGATGCTACGTTAGCTAGCTGGCTATGACTTTCCAACACAACACTGGAACTCTTCCAAGTCAAGGTAAGGTTTTGTAGCGGGTTTACAAATGCGCTAGCAGTGGTGGAAAAAGTATTGTCATACTTGAGTAAAAGTAAAGATACCTTAATAGAAAATGACTCAAGTAAAAGTAAAATTCACCCAGTAAAATATGACTTGAGTAAAAGTCTAAAAGTATTTGCTTTTAAATATACTTAAGTATCAAAAGTAAATGTAATTGCTAAAATATACTTAAGTATCAACAGTAAAAGTAGAAATAATTTCAAATTCCTTATATTAAGCAAAACAGACGGCATGCTATTCTTGATTTGTTTCTTTACGGATAGCCAGGGGAGCACTCCAACACTTAGACATCATTTACAATTTTTCTGTTCTGCTAAGCATTACGACTACTTTTGGGTGTCAGGGAAAATGGATGGTGTAAGAAGTACATCATTTTCTACATGGATGTAGTGAAGTAAAAGTAAAAATTGTCAAAAATATAAATAGTAAAGTAAAGCACAGATACCCCAAAAAATTACTTATTTTTACTTAAGTACTCTACACTATTGTGCATTAGTTATTTTAGCTATATAACTATGACGTTACTTTAGCTAATATGATGACAATGATGTAGGCTGTTTGTAGAGGTTTGGCTTGGAAAGGTTTTTTTTTCGCCTGGTTGTTGTGCATTGAAGTCCACAAGCAAGGGAAGAGAAGGAATAGAATGTGGATGTTATGAGAGTGAAATCTGTTTACGAGTGATCAGGGGTGTATTCATTCTGCAGTTTCTGTTGAAAACGTTGCCTAAATGGAAGCAAACAGAACAAAAACGGGGATAAACACACCTGAACTTGTCCAATGATTCTCTCGTTTGCAACTGTTGGACTAATGATTACACCCTAGATCAGCTAGATGCAGACAAGAGTGTACAAGGTGGTATTGGATGTCACTGTCTGTCACCTCAAATTTGGCTCTCGACCTACGTTGTAAACTGTCATTCATAGGCAACCTCATGATGGGTATAGGGAAATTAGACTGTCACGTAGTAGCCTGAACCTACTGCTGTTACATTGAACTGGGTGAACAGACCTCTCAACAATAGACCATTACTCTTCTCATGAAATCCCAGGAAAAGCTATTAGCAACAAAAGCTATAGGACATTTATTTGTATATTTGTTTATACTCTGCCTAATAGCCTATTCTGGGGAAAGAAGCAGACTTACTCTTGCTAATTGCTGAATGTAAAACAGGCCTGCAGCATTAGAAAATGCATGTCGGGGAAGTTGAGGACAAGAAGTGCATTGGTTTTATCACTTTTGGCAGGTGATGATAAGATTGTTGCACTGATGCATTGCAAATAGTTGCACAAGACCCAAAGGAATTGACAAGCATTCGCAAAAATGGAAGTCACTTACAAACCACTTGAGGAACAAGGCAATGACATGCTGTAAAAGTTGTGCAGGCTAAACATTGCTTGTAGTTGAATTGTTACATGTAAATCTGAGTGTCTATATTATGTTTTAATTAGGCCTATATATACATTGACGTATTATTGGCAAATGTCATTATGCCAATCAATATTCTGAACCAGTATTGTCACGCCCTGGTCAAAGTATTTTGTCTTTTTCTTTATGTATTTGGTCAGGCCAGGGTGTGACATGGGTTTTTGTATGTGGTGTGTAGCTTAGTGAGATTGTAGCTTAGTGGGGTGTTCTAGGAGAGTCTATGGCTGTCTGAAGTGGTTCTCAATCAGAGGCAGGTGTTTATCGTTGTCTCTGATTGGGAGCCATATTTAGGCAGCCATATTCTTTGGTTGTATTGTGGGTGATTGTCCTGAGTGTCTTGATGTCCTTGTTTGATGTTAGTTGACACATGTATAGGCTGTTTTCGTTTCGTTTATTGTTTTGTAGTGTTCGTGTTTAGTCGTGTTTACTTTTGTTTAAATAAACATGGATCGCAATCGACACGCTGCAGTTTGGTCCGACTCTCCTTCACCATTAGAAAACCGTGACAAGTATCTGTGCGTTAGCAACAATAAGAATGGTCTTGTGTTACCGTCTTATCAACAGGCAGTAGAATGTGTTAATCAGTTGATTGACAGGTGTAGGACTATAGAACAATGTACTTTCAACTAGTGTGGATGCTCACCAAAGTTTCATCGTTATGTAGTTATGCAGTTTATCATTAACAGTCATCACTATAGTTATTGGCTTGGTGGATGAACCGGGCCTTAACTATGGCACATCACAACTAACGTTATTATCATAACATAAGTAGGTCTAGTTAACGCTATTATCACAACAGAAGTAGTCTACAAGTAGGTCTATCTAATGTTATTATCACAATATAACTGCTAGTAGGTCTAGATAACGCTGTTATCACAACATAACTTCTGGCCGGTCTAGCTAACATTACTTTCACAATATAACTACTAGTAGGTCTAGCTAACGTTATTATCACAACATAACTAGGCTTCTAGTAGGTCTAGATAATGTTATTATCACAACAGAACTACTAGTAGGTCTAGCTAACATTATTTTCACAATATAACTACTAGTAGGTCTAGCTAACGTTATTATCACAACAGAACTAGCCTACTAGTAGATTGAGCTAACGTTATTACCACAACAGAACTAGCCTACTAGTATGTATATCATGTTATTTTCAAAACAGAACTACTGATAGGTCTAGCTAACGTTACTATCAAACAGATCTATCCTACTAGTAGATCTAGCTAACGTCATTATCACAACAGAACTAGCCTACTAGTAGGTGTAGCGAATGTTATTATCACAACATAACTTCTAGCAGGTCTAGCCCAACGTTATTATCACAACAGAACTAGCCTACTAGTAGGTGTAGCGAATGTTATTATCACAACATAACTTCTAGCAGGTCTAGCCCAACGTTATTATCACAACAGAACTAGCCTACTAGTAGGTCTAGATAACGTTATTATCACAACAGAACTACTGGTAGGTCTAGCTAATGTTGTTATCACAACAGAACTAGCCTACTAGTAGGTGTAGCGAATGTTATTATCACAACATAACTTCTAGCAGGTCTAGCCCAACGTTATTATCACAACAGAACTAGCCTACTAGTAGGTCTAGATAACGTTATTATCACAACAGAACTACTAGCAGGTCGAGCTAACATTATTTTCACAATATTACTACTAGTAGGTCTTGCCTAACGTTATTATCACAACAGAACTAGCCTACTTGTAGGTCTAGCTAACGTTATTATCACAACAGAACTAGCCTACTAGTAGGTCTAACGTTATTACCACAACAGAACTAGCCTACTAGTAGGTATATTTCATGTTATTTTCACAACAGAACTACTGGTAGGTTTAGCTAACGTTACTATCAAACAGATCTATCCTACTAGTAGGTCTAGCTAATGTTGTTATCACAACATAACTTCTAGCACGTCTAGCCTAACGTTATTATCACAACAGAACTAGCCTACTAGTAGGTCTAGATAATGTTATTATCACAACAGAACTACTGGTAGGTCTAGCTAAGATTACTATCAAACAGACCTATCCTACTAGTAGATCTAGCTAACGTTATCACAACAGAACTAGCCTACTACTAGTAGGTATATCTCATGTTATTTTCACAACATAACTACTGGTAGGTCTAGCTAATGTTATTACCACAACAGAGCTAGCCTACTTGTAGGTCTAACTAACGTTATTACCACAACAGAACTAGCCTATTGGAAGGTCTGGCTAACGTAATTATCACAACAGAAGTAGCCTATTAGTAGGTAAAGCTAACGTTAGCGAACTTAAAATAAATAAATATAAAATTACACTCATACACATATTCTATTTTAATAGAGTTTCATACATTTAGAAATGGACTCTTTAAAATAATTTACTCTGGCAAGTTTGCCATTTGGGAAGTAAAGCAGAGGTCAAATTTATCACTTCCATTGTTTGGCTGTGCCCATAGCAACGTTCAAAAATGAGGTGGATAATCATTAGGTAAACCATGTCATTAGTTAGAGCAGAAGAATGGTGAGATATAAAAGGGGGGTTTGTAATAACAATAATTTGTCATATTTACTTGACGCACAACTGTTCTGGAACAATTAACAAAAAGGCTCTGTAAATACAATGACAGAAAATGGGTTTGATTTTTTTTAGCATGATGAAAACATATAGATTAAATACATTTTGGGGGGGAAAACACAATGGCTTGAATAGTTGGCAATGGTTAACCTTTGTGAAAGTGTTCATCATCATTTCCTTTCCATCAACTAGAACTGATTAATCAAACCATGAGTGGCAAGAAATACATCAGTGATTCTTCACTCTTCACAATCTTGAAGGTCATTTTCCTTTTACAAATACCACCTTGTTTACTCTCTACAGTGGTAATCTGAGTCAGGAGTTCATGCAGAACCAAATAAATAAAAGATATCCCACAATGCATTATACATGATGAGTCACATTGACGGCTTACACGTGACAAAACAAAGGCCCATTATTCAAATGAGCAAACACAAAGATGACTGCTGATATGAAAATAATATCATGCTATAGCAGTGTGTCGTTTCAAACCCCATTAAAACGTCTAATAAGATGGTTTCCTTCAGTGATGTATGTTGTTTAAACTGGAACAGACTATCAATAGGCTACCACCCTACATTTCTGGATGGTTTGGAGTAGTCTATACGATAACAGACAGGGAGGGTAGATAAATCCTAATGTTTGACAGCAGTGCAGAAAAAGAATCCAGGAGATTCACACAGAAATGGGAGACATCGGAGGCAAGACATGTTACATGCTGAGCAGGAAAACACACACATGCTTGACACACAAACGTGCACACACACAATTGAGGTGAGACCCAGTACAAAACCTTAGTTGTTTCTTTTCCTGAAGCATAACCTGTTGAAAGAGAGCGAGAGAGAGATAGCGAGAGAGGATAAGAAAGAGAAAGCGAGAAAGAGAATGAGAGAGAGAGAGACAGAGAGGAAAATCCTCTGCATTATCATTAACAGCAGACTTGTACATTTCCTCAGTGAAAACAATGTACTGAGAAAATGTCAAATTGGCTTTCTACCAAGTTACCGAACGACACACCACGTATTCACCCTGCACACCCTAATTGACAAACAAACAAACCAAAGGCAAAGTCTTCTCATGCTTTGTTGATTTAAAAAAAGCCTTTGACTCAATTTGGCTTGAAGGTCTTCTATAGAAAGTGATGGAAAGTGGTGTAAAGTGGTGTTGGGGGAAAAACATACGACGTAGAAGAATCCATGTGCACAAACAACAAGTATGCAGTTAAAATTGGCAAAAAACACAAGTTTTTTTTCCACAGGGCTGTGGGTTGAGACAGGGATGCAGCTTAAGCTCCACCCTCTTCAACATATACAGTGCCTTGCAAAAGTATTTGGCCCCCTTGAACTTTGCGACTTTTTGCCACATTTCAGGCTTCAAACATAAAGATATAAAACTGGATAAAACTGTATTTTTTTGTGAAGAATCAACAACAAGTGGGTCACAATCATGAAGTGGATCGACATTTATTGGATATTTCAAACGTTTTTAACAAATGAAAAACTGAAAAATTGGGCATGCAAAATTATTCAGCCCCTTTACTTTCAGTGCAGCAAACTCTCTCCAGAAGTTCAGTGAGGATCTCTGAATGATCCAATGTTGACCTAAATGACTAATGATGATAAATACAATCCACCTGTGTGTAATCAAGTCTCCGTATAAATGCACCTGAAATGTGGCAAAAGGTCGCAAAGTTCAAGGGGGCCGAATACTTTCGCAAGGCACTGTATATAAATGAATTGGCAAGGGCACTGGAACAGTCTGCAGCACCCGGCCTCACCCTACTAGAATCTGAAGTCAAATGTCTACTGTTTGCTGATGATCTGGTGCTTCTGTCACCAGCCAAGGAGGGCCTACAGCAGCACCTAGATCTTCTGCACAGATTCAGCCTGACCTCGGCCCTGACACTACATCTCAGTAAGTCCAAAATAATGGTGTTCAAAAAAAGTTCCAGTCGCCATGACCACAAATACAAAATTTGATCCAGACACCGTTGCCCTAGAACAAGAAATATATATATATATACGTACTTAAACATCTGCGCCACATGTAACTTCCACAAAGCTGTGAACAAGCTGAGAGGCAAGGCTGAAAGGGCCTTCTATGCCATCAAAAGGAACATATAATTCAACATACAGTGGTACTTCCTTTAAAAGTTTTGAACTTTATGCTGCGACCATTTGTGGTAGATGGTGGCAGATTGTGGTAAATTGCGTCATTCTGGCAACAATGGCTGACTCTTAAATAACATGCCATAGATTTATGCGGCACCCCGCAAGCTGTGTTGCAGTACGCCGCAACTTCTAATGGAAGAACCACTGACACTAAATTAGGATCTGGCTAAAAAATACTTGAATCAGTTATACTGTAGAACCCATTGCCCTTTATGGTTGTGAGGTCCGGGGTCCGCTCACAAAATGGGACAAAAAAACTAAATTGAGACTCTGCATGCAGAATTCTGCAAAAACTCAGTGTACAACGTAAAACACCAAATAATGCATGCAGAGCAGAATTAGGCGGATACCCGCTAATGACCTAAGTCCTTTAAAGAGCCGTTAAATTCTACAACCACCTAAAAGGAAGCGATTCCCAAACCTTCCATAACAAAGCCATCACCTACAGAGAGATGAACCTGGAGAATAGTCCACTAAGCAAGCTGGTCCTGGTGCTCTGTTCACAAACACAAACAGACCCCACAGAACCCCAGGACAGCAACACAATTAGACCCAAACAAATATTTTGAAAACAAATAGATAATTACTTAACCCATTTGGAAGAATTAACTACATTTGGCCCTAAACAAAGTGTACACAGAGGCAGAATACCTGACCACTGTGACTGACCCAAACTTAAGGAAAGCTTTGACAGATTCAGTGAACATTGGCTGGCTTTCTCAATAGCAAGGCTTAGGAAGACCAGGCTCTCAAGAGAAAACACTGGCACACTGGCCACATAATTAGGTGCAAACTAAGTTGCACTTCCTAACCTCCAGCCAAATTCATGACCATATTAGAGACACATATATCCCTCAGATTACACAGTTTCAAATAATTCAAGAACAAAGTCACTTTTGATAAACTCCCATATCACCTGGGTGAAATACTACAGTGTGCCATCACAGCAGCAAGATTTGTGAACTGTTACCACAAGAAAAGGGCAACCAGTGAAGAACAAACACCATTGTACATACAACCCATATTTATGCTTATTTATTTTCCCTTTTGTACTTGATCTATTTGTACATTGTTACAACACTGTATATGGACATAATATGACTTTTGTAATGTCTTTATTATTTAGGAACTTCCGTGAGTGTAATGTTTACACTAAATTCTGTTCTTTATTTCACTTTTGTTTATTATCTATTTCACTTGATTTGGCAATGTTAACATGTGTTTCCCATGCCAATAAAGCCGAGAGAGAGAGAGAGAGAGAGAGAGAGAGAGAGAGAGAGAGAGAGAGAGAGAGAGAGAGAGAGAGAGAGAGAGAGAGAGAGAGAGAGAGAGAGAGAGAGAGAGAGAGAGAGAGAGAGATCTTCAGGTCCTTGGGTAGCTGATACTACCCAATCAAAAGCCATCTGTGTCAGTAGGTCGGTTTCCAAACCATTGCGACTTGTGTAATGGAAACGGCAGCTGTAGCAGAAATTGTCTAACGATCAAATACTTTTTTAGCCGTTCAATAGAGGTGCATTTTTATTTTGTCAAACTTTCTTCATTACCACAAATGATGACGGAAACTGTGTCTTTCAAATAGATTATGCAGGGGCGGTGATGTTATCAACGAGGCTACAAAGACCCGCTCCACATGTCATTCTAAATGATTACCGCTTGCCAAATTAATTTATTGAACAATAAAAACTGTGTTTCTTTTCAGGGCAAGGATTGCCTTGACTTTCAAGAATGACTGAATTGCTTTAAATTGCAATTTGAAGTGTAACGGTTTTCTAGGTGTGAAGGAGAGTCGGACCAAAATGCAGCGTGTAGATTGTGATCCATGTTTAATGAACAAACGTAACACGAATCTAAATACAAAACCTACAAAACAATAAACGTAATGAAAACTGAAACAGCCTAATACTGGTGCACATACACACAGAACAAGGAACAAAGACACTAAGGACAATCACCCACGACAAACTCAAAGAATATGGCTGCCTAAATATGGTTCCCAATCAGAGACAACGATAAACACCTGCCTCTGATTGAGAACCACTTCAGACAGCCATAGACTTAACCAGAACACCCCACTAGCTACAATCCCAATACATACACACCACATACACAAACCCATGCCACACCCTGGCCTGACCAAATAAATAAAGATGAACACAAAATACTTTGACCAGGGCGTGACAGAACCCCCCTAAGGTGCGGACTCCCGAACGCACCTCAAAACAATAGGGAGGGTCCGGGTGGGCGTCTGTCCATGGTGGCGGCTCCGACGCGGGACGTGGACCCCACTCAATCAATGTCTTAGTCCCCTCTCCTCGCGTCCTTGGATAGTCCACCCTCGCCGCCGACCATGGCCTAGTAGTCCTCACCCAGAACCCCACTGGACTGAGGAGCAGATCGGGACTGAGGGGCAGCTCGGGACTAAGGCAGCTCGGGACTGAGGGGAAGCTCAGGAGTGAGAGGAAGCTCGGGAGTGAGAGGAAGCTCAGGAGTGAGAGGAAGCTCAGGAGTGAGAGGAAGCTCAGGCAGGTTGATGGATCTACCAGATCCTGGCTGGCTGGTGGTTTCGGCAGATCCTGGCTGACTGGCAGATCCTGGCTGACTGGCGGATCTGGCAGATCCTGGCTGACTGGCGGATCCTGGCTGACTGGCGGATCCTGACCGACTGGCAGATCCTGGCCGACTGGCAGTTCTGGCAGATCCCGGCTGACTGGCGGATCTGGAAGAGTCTGGTTGACTGGCAGATCTGGAAGAGTCTGGTTGACTGGCAGATCTGGAAGAGTCTGGCTGACTGGCAGATCTGGAAGAGTCTGGCTGACTGGCAGATCTGGAAGAGTCTGGCTGACTGGCAGATCTGGAAGAGTCTGTCTGACTGGCAGATCTGGAAGAGTCTGGCTGACTGGCAGATCTGGAAAAGTCTGGCTGACTGGCGGATCTGGAAGAGTCTGGTTGACTGGCGGATCTGGAAGAGTCTGGCTGACTGGCGGATCTGTTGAAGAGTCTGGCTGACTGGCGGATCTGGAAGAGTCTGTTGGCTGACAGCTCTGGAAGCTCTTGACAGACTGACAGCTCTGGCGGCGGATCTGGAAGAGTCTGCAGACTGGCTGGGCTCCTTGCAAACTGACAGCTCCTTACAGTCTGACAGCTCCTTGCAGACTGGCAGCTCCTTGCAGACTGACAGCTCCTTGCAGACTTACAGCTCATTACAGACTGGCAGCTCCTTGCAGACTGGCAGCTCCTTGCAGACTGACAGCTCCTTGCAGACTGACAGCTCCTTGCAGACTGGCAGCTCCTTGCAGACTGGCAGCTCCTTGCAGACTGGCAGCTCCTTGCAGACTGGCAGCTCCTTACAGACTGACAGCTCCTTGCAGACTGACAGCTCCTTGCAGACTGACAGCTCTGTCTGCTTCATGCAGACTGACAGCTCTGGCTGCTCCATACAGACTGACAGCTCTGGCTGCTTCATGCAGACTGACAGCTCTGGCTGCTCCATGCAGGCTGGCAGCTCTGGCTGCGCTGAACAGGCAGGAGACTCCGGCAGCACAGGAGAGGAGGAAGGCTCTGGCTGCGCTGGAGAGGCGAAGCGCACTGTAGGCCTGATGCGTGGTGCTGGTACTGGTGGTACTGGACCGAGGACACGCACAGGAAGGCTGGTGCGGGGAGCTGCCACCGGAGGGCTGGGGTGTGGAGGTGGTACTGAATAGACCGGACAGTGCAGGCGCACTGGAGCTATGCACCCGCACTGGGGACACCGTGCGCACCACTGCATAACACGTGCGCACCACTGCATAACACGTAGCCCTACTCCCTGCGAGCCCCCCCCCAAGAAATTTTATGAAATATACGTCCGCGCCGCCGTGCATGCTTCGCCAACCTCATTCTCCTGTAACCTTCCTCGCACTGCTCCATCGAATCCCAGGCGGGCTCCGGCACTCTCCCTGGTTCGACCGCCCACCTGTCTATCTCCTCCCAAGAAGTATAGTCCATACTGTACTCCTCTTTGGGCTGCTCCTGTTGCCTCTTCTCCTGTTCCACCTTTGGGCGGCTACACTCCCCTGGTTTAGCCCAGGGTCCTCTCCCGTCGAGGATTTCCTCCCATGTCCAGAAATCCTTAATACGCATCTCCTCTTTGGGCTGCTCCTGCCTGTTGACACGCTGCTTGGTCCGTTTGTGGTGGGTGATTCTGTAACGGTTTCCTAGGTGTGAAGGAGAGTCGGACCAAAATGCAGCGTGTAGATTGCGATCCATCTTTAATGAACAAACGTAACACGAATCTAAATACAAAACCTACAAAACAATAAACGTAATGAAAACCGAAACTGCCTAATACTGGTGCACATACACACAGAACAAGGAACAAAGACACTAAGGACAATCACCCACGACAAACTCAAAGAATATGGCTCCCTAAATATGGTTCCCAATCAGAGACAACGATAAACACCTGCCTCTGATTGAGAACCACTTCAGACAGCCATAGACTTAACCAGAACACCCCACTAGCTACAATCCCAATACATACACACCACATGCACAAACCCATGCCACACCCTGGCCTGACCAAATAAATAAAGATAAACACAAAATACTTCGACCAGGGCGTGACAGAAGTTTCATCATAACATTGTTTCAGGTCATTTAGGCCTGGTACACCATAACACTGACCATGTCAAAAGATAGGAATTATTAGAATATGGCAAATATTATGATATTCCAATGTATTAATACACCATTTCTAATAGGGTAATAACAACACTTGTACATGATTGTATTTGTTTAAGGCGTGAAGTCATTACATCCAGCTGTTTTTATTGACACAAGACGGTTGAATGGAAACGCAGTGTGGCAGGCTACTGTCGTATGTAATTTCTATGCGAATCACTGGACAAGTTAATGGAAACATCCCTACTGTCATTTCCACCAGAGGCCTAAAGGAAGAACAGATGAAGGGGTGTGACTTTTTTTCAACAACAACAACAACAAAAAAAAAACTTGGGAGTGTCTTTTTAAAAATGGATTATCTGTCACGCACAAACACACACACACTTTGTTCTCTCCCCCTCTCTAGCACTCGCTCAGTGATTCTAACTGTACATCTCAACTAGAAGGTGAAAGTTAAAAGTCCCCGTAGGAACACGCTCTGTGGCTCAGTTGGTAGAGCATGGCGCTTGTAACGCCAGGGTAGTGGGTTCGATTCCCGGGACCACCCATACGTAGAATGTATGCACACATGACTGTAAGTCGCTTTGGATAAAAGCGTCAGCTAAATGGCATATATTATTATTATTATATTATAAGATTTACTGTTGTCTGAGACAAGAGGTATACAGAGCTGTAAATCCAGAGTTGAGTTCCTTTACCCACAAGCCCTTTCACCCTATACACTAAACACTTAAATATATTTCTGCCCGGGTGGTTCTCTTTTTTGTTATTTGACGTTTTTCACATGACTGACTTGATTGACAGTGAGTAGACTTCCTAGTGTTTGGAAAACCATACCGATCAAATCACCTTTGAAGAATATTTACATCTCTGAAATAAAAATGGTCAGCAAGCCACAGATAGTAGATTTGCACAATACTATGGAACCTGAAGGCCTAATATCATAACATCACTATTTTGAGTGACAACTAACCGAGGCTGCTCATGACCACCAAAATGAACCGAGTCCCTGTGGTCATCATTACAAGTACAAGGGACAAGGGACAAGGGGCACCTGTGTCTGTGAGAGAGCATGGAGGGGGTGAGGGAGACTAACTTCCATTGTCAGCGAAAGCCAAGCTTCCTGAGGGCCTGTCCAACATTTGTTTTATCCACTTTCAATATCGTAGGAGTTCAGTAATTGCGAAAAGACAATGGATCGTTTTGACAGTTCCATTCCAGCCGATCAATAATCATTAATAGCGTGCCAAAGTGACAATCAGGATCTCTACATGTCATTAATTATTTTACTCCACAGAATGAATATATTTCTCAATTGAAAAATAATTCTCTTCTCTTTCTGCTTAGTTGTGACCTTTTGAAAGCCCCCTTTCAATGACCTACTGTATCATATCTGTCTGATAACCGTATGGAACCTTGTGTGTTACAATACTGACTGTTTTTTCTTGTAGAATATTTGTCAATTCCAGATCAAAAGCTATGAAATATTCATTATCAGTAGTAAATTCAATTAAATTGAATTTAATGTGTTTTGACAGTATTTTATTTTTGTATTATAGTATGAATATAATTAGATTCAAAACATGTAAGGAGATTTCATCTTAAAGTGGCTTTAATGAAGTGGGGTTTGAAGAGGCTAAGTGTCTAATAGAGAGTTGCCATGGTCGCTGATTCTGTTGTTGAACAGTTTTTCCTTAATTAGCTAAAAAACAATAAGTGTTCTCAGTTAAACCCGTCTCCTCCTCTCTTTTGATATGAAATCCAATGAGGCTTGATGAATCAATACCAATGATCTCATTTTGTTAATTGTTTTTATTATCCGACCATGTGACATTAGTCTTCAGAAGAATTAACATTTTATGTTGATTTAAGGTAGGCCACCACCAAACAGCCATACCTCCTCATTTTGGTTGATACCAGGAGGAGGCTGGTGGGAGGAGCTATAGGAGGATGGGCTCATTGTAATGGCTGGAATGGAATAAATGGAATGGTATCAAACACATCGAACATACGGAAACAGCATTTTTGACATCGTTCCGTTTATAGCAACTATCTCTGACATCACAACATCCCTTTTCACCCCCAAGGTTGGTGGTGCATATACAAGACGACCAATCAGGTGACAGCAGCAAGGTCAGGAGCAGGTGAACGCAGGAGAAATGAAGAGGAGACTAGAAGCCTTTACCTCTAGAGCTGTCAGAAAACCCCAGCGGAGATTCTCTTCTTCATAAGCCTCACAAGATCAAGATATCAATTTTCGGCAAAGAACCTTGAGCTGCTGAATTAGGTGTTTTGTCTCAAATGTGCGTTTGCTGAAATTGCAGTCATTTTTATCGTCTAAATACGGTCCTCAAGCCAAAAGAACACTCTCCAAAAAGTGACCCTGTGGACAGATTGACAAGAAAGACACAGTGATGGGAGAGATCCACTGTACACAGAGATGGCCTGTTACATCGACACTAGCACATCCCTGATAGGCTGTGGGTCTAATGAAAGAGCGTGTAAAATAAAGAGAGAAACTTGTAACATTAACACTCGGTCAGTTTTGATTGGCTGTGTGTTTAAATGAAATGAATGGATTGGCTGTGTTTTTTCTTAATGAATGTAATTAACACGTATTCTTCCGAGGCCAGGCGCATCATACAGCTAAAATAAGACTCATGAGATACCACTGGAGAAGTCCCATCATGACCGCCTGGGCTGTAAAATATGAGGTCAATTACAAGGAAGTGTAAGGGGCAGCGGGGTGGAACCGTATGATAGACTAATGGATATGTCATTGTAGTTAAAGGGGCGCTGACTAATGACAGGTAAAGACTGGTTTGAAATGAGAGATAATTCATACAATATGACGGGCTATTTTACCCACAGCACATTCCACTACCCTTTATAAAGGAGATCAGGGTCTATAAAGCATTATAGATTACTTTTTTTTTTTTTTGTGAGATAAATCCACAAAAAAATTATGTTTAAGCAAATGAAATCACCAGTTTGAGTGTGTCAAGAACTGCAACGCTGCTGGGTTTTTCACGCCCAACAGTTTCCTTTGTGTATCAAGAACGGCGCAACACCCAAAGAACATCAAGCCAACGAAAACGGGTCATTGAGGAAAGAGGATAAAGGAGTCTGACACGAATTTTGCAGCGCAACAGACAGGCTACAGTTAGTCAACTGACAGTCCAGTACATCATTTGTGCCCAAAGAACCATAATAGGATGCCTAACTCGTCGTACTTTGACACGAGGGGGATATGGCAGCCAACGACGTTACAGAGTTTCACTTTTTTAGGCTAAAAACAAGAAACTGCGGTCGCAGTGGGCTAAGGAACGAAAACTCTGGACACTGGAGAATTGGAAAAACATTGTATGGTCTGATGAATCCCGGTTCTTGCTGTTTCACACTGATGGGAGGACTGAGGTATGGAGAATGCATCCATCATGCCACGTGTCAACATTGCAGGCTGGTGGTGGTGGTGTGATGGTGTGGGGTGTGTTTTCAAGGCACACATTGGGCCCCTTGATAAAAGTGAAGCAAAGTTTGAATGCCACAAGATATCTGAACATCATTGCTGATCAGGTGCATCCCTGCATGGCAGCAGTGTATCCATCTGCAAATGATTTGTTTCTACTGGATAATGCCCCAATGCCCCAAGGCTAGAATTGTCCAGGAATGGTTCCACAAACATGACAGTGAATCCAGCTTACTGCAGTGGCCTGCCAGTCACCAGATCTCAATCCAATAGAGCATCTGTGGGAAGAGATGGAACAAAATATTTGGAATAGAGATCCACTACCAGCCAGTTTGACACCAAGCATTGGAGTCAACATGGGCCAGCATCCCTGTGGATTGCTTTTCGACATTTTTGTAAAGTCCATGCCGGGACTAATTGAGGCTGTTCTGAGGGCAAAGGGAGGTGAAACTCAATGTTAAGAAGGTGTTCCTAATGTTTTGTACACTCAGTGTATAAAGTGGATTAAATAGTTTGTAAATTAACCCGACAGGATGCTCTCAATGGTGCATGTGTAGACATTTGAGCTGTTGAGCCTTCTACACCACTGTGTGAAGGGACCATTTCAGGAACTTGAAGCTTTTGACCATCTCCACTACAGACCCATCAATGATCTCTCTGCTGTCTCCTGTAGCCCACGATCAGCTCCTTAGTTTTGTTGACGTTGAGGGAGAGATTATTTCTCTGGCACCACACCTCCTCCCTGTAGGCTGACTCATCATTGTTGGTAATCAGGCCTAGCACTGTGTCATCAGCAAACTTGATGATTGAGTCGGAGATGTGCTTGGCATACAGTCATGGGTGAACAGGGATAAAAAAGAGGGGGCTGAAAATGCACCCTATGGGGCCCCCATGCTGAGGTGGCGTTGTTGACTACCTTCACCACTTGGGGTCGGCACATCAGGAACGTCAGGACCCAGTTACACAGGGAGGGGTTCAGACCCAGGGACATGAGCTTAGTGATGAGCTTGGAGGGCACTATGGTGTTGAAGGCTAAGCTGTAGTTGATGGACAGCATTTGTTCATACAATACCTGGACACACCTACTCATTCCAGGGTTTTTATTTATTTTTTACAATTTTCTACATTGTAGAATAATAGTGAAGACATCAAAACTATGAAATAAAACATACGGAATCATGTAGTAACCAAAACAGTGTTAAACCAATCAAAATAGATTTTATATTTGAGATTCCTCAAAGTAGTCACCCTTTGCCTTGATGACAGCTTTGTCTTGGCATTCTCTCAACCAGCTTCACGAGGTAGTCACCTGGAATGCATTTCAATTGACAGGTGTACCTTGTTAAAAGTTAGTTTGTGGAATTTATTTCTTTCTTAATGCGTTTGAGCCAATCAGTTGTGTTGTGAGAATGTAGGGGTGGTATACAGAAGACAGCACTATTTGGTACAAGACCAAGTCCATATTACGGCAAGAACTGCTCAAATGACAGTTCATCGTTACTTTAAGACATGAAGGTCAGTCAATACAGAACATCTCAAGAACTTTGAAAGTTTCTTCAAGTGCAGTCACAAAAACCATCAAGTGCTATGATGAAACTGGCTCTCATAAGGACCACCACAGGAAAGGAAGACCCAGAGTTAACACTGCTGCAAGGGATAGGTTTATTAGCATTACCAGCCTCATAAATTGCAGCCTAAATAAATGCTTCACAGAGTTCAAGTAACAGACACATCTCAACATCAGTTGTTCAGCAGAGACTGCGTGAATCAGGCCTTCATGCTGCAAAGAAACCACTACTAAAGTACACCAATAAGAAGAAGAGACTTGCTTGGGCCAAGAAACACGAGCAATGGATATTAGACTGGTGGAAATCTGTCCTTTTGTCTGATGAGTCCAAATTTGAGATTTTGGATTCCAACCGCCGCGTCTTTGTGAGACACGGAGTAGGTGATCGGATGATCTCTGCATGTGTGGTTCCCAACGGGAAGCGTGCAGGAGAAGGCGTGATGGTGTGGGGGTGCTTTGCTGGTTACACTGGCTGTGATTTATTTAGAATTCAAGGCACACTTAACCAGCATTGCTACCACAGTATTCTGCAGCGATACGCCATACCGTTTTTCAACAGGACAATGACCCAACATACCTCCAGGCTGTAAGGGCTATTTCACCAAGAAGGAGTGTGATGGAGTGCTGCATCAGATGACTTGGTCTCCACAATCTCCCAACCTCAACCCAATTGATATGGTATGGGATGAGTTGGACTGCAGAGTGAAGGAAAAGCTGCCAACAAATGCTCAGCATATGTGGAAACTCCTTCAAGACTGTTGGAAAAGCATTCCAGGTGAAGCTGGTTGAGCAAATACCAAGAGTGTGCAAAGCTGTCATCAAGGCACAGGGAGGCTACTTTGAAGTATCGAAGATGTATTTTGATTTGTTTAACACTTTTTTTGATTACTACATGATTCCATATTGGTTATTTTATATGTTTTATGTCTTGACTATTATTCTACCATGTAGAAAAATCCTTGAATGAGTAGGTGTGTCCAAACTTTTGACTGGTAATATGTGTATATCTCTTGCTCAAGTTAGACAGGGCAGTTTGCAATGCAATGTCGATTGCGTTGTCCATGGATCTGTTGGGGCGATATGCGAATTGTAGTGGGTCTAGGGTGTCGGGTACGGTGGAGGTGATACGGTCCTTAATGTGTATTGATCATCAAGAAAAGTTACCTTTCTGAGAACTATTGACTTACAAAGACGAAAGTGTGGAAGACTATTACCAATGATAGCTCTAATTAGATCCCTGTTATCTAATTGGCTTTCCAGTTAAAGGTCGAACTCCGATAACAAGGAAATATTCAGAAAGATATTAAATCCACTATTTGTACCGACTGACAAATGCCTCTCGCATATGTGCAGATCTTAGTTTGGGTCTCCCTGTGTAACACGCTGTCACCTTCTTCCACACGTGGCCACAGCCGTGTTGCTTAGAAATGACTGTTTCCTGCAAAGTGGTTGGGAAATGTCAGATGTCCAGCAGCTAAAATGGCGAGGAAACGCCTAACTTGATGCAGAAAATATTCTCTGGTTCTGGAGTTCCAACTGCAACTAGAAGCAGGAGATTTTAAGACACCGGAGACACTCCAAATCGTGAAAGAAGAAGGAAATATCACCAATTAAAGGTTGGTTGGATGTTGTTCTACTGTTGCACTGTATTGTCTATAAGAACAAGACAAAATCATAAAGTAAAGATTGGTTGAATGTTGTTGTACTCTTGTACTGTATTGTCTGTATGAAGAAGAAAATATCACCAAGTAAAGGTTGGTTGAATGTTGTTGTACTGTATTATCAATCTGCTTGAATTCAGAAGCAAGCTGAAGATTTAGATTTGCCACTGAGTTTGGAGCCTGCTTGGCTATTTCCAAGGCCTGCTTATACATGTTGGCGGTTTTCTCATGTGGACTGCTTTACTTTTGATGATTACAGGTAAAATCAAACCTTATTTCAATTCTAAACAGGTACAAAACTAACTTTTTCAAAGTTGTAAACTTCACATAAATACATAGGATGGATTCACATGAAAGGTTGCAATTCATAATAATAATGATTACAGTCAAAAGTGATGCCTGTATTTATTGTATTCCAGAGTAGAAAATCATCTCAAATTGAGATTAATGTTTCTCATGCCGGTTATTTTTCTCATTGACACTCCGAACTTTCATTCAAACCTAAAAAGTGCGTTCAAACTTTGGGCCATCTTCCATCCTAAAAAATATATATTTACATTCAGGCATTCTTGCTGGCCGCACAGCCCTAAACAGCCTCTCTACCTTGTCCCTAATGAAAATGAAACATTTGTCCTCAGGCAGCTCTGAGGCCGCCCGTTAGCTTTAGCTAAAGACTGCAAACCCCGTGATAGATAGGTAGGAAGGTGGGAGCTAACTTTAGCCCTTAATGGGTTGAAATATGCTAGCGCTGCTGCTTTCTCATGGCGGGGCCAAATTATTTCCCTCATGGCGATTTATCAAACACATTCAGAGCGCTGGTTGTCAGGGATAAATTGGCTCCTGCCTTGTAATGCCCTTGATAGATATTCTCCTAATGTTTCTTTATTATCCTCGTTTTATTTGGGCTGTCGCCTTATATCAAAATGAATATCGCAAAACATTACAATATTGGAATTTATAGCTTACCCTTTCTCACTTACATTATATTACGTCATCAAATCATATTAGAGTGATGCTTATTATTTTTAGAAACCATTTTATGGTGATTTTAGGGGTGACAACAGTATCTTTATTCCAATTTGAACTCTAACCCCTCATACGGACATCTTCTGGTAAGACCAAATAGTCATCAGCCACATAAATAAGAGAACATTTTAAAATCCAACTGAGGAACAATCCCATGGAAACATTTGAATTTCTGGATTATTGAGCAGAAGTTGAGCTTGCCTTAGATCTGGATTATTCAGCAGAAGTTGAGTTTGCCTTAGATCTGGATTATTCAGCAGAAGTTGAGCTTGCCTTAGATCTGGATTATTCAGCAGAAGTTGAGCTTGCCTTAGATCTGGATTATTCAGCAGAAGTTGAGTTTGCCGTAGACCTGGATTATTGAGCAGAAGTTGAGCCGTAGACTTGACGATTAATGGTTGTCTCGTTACGCAAAGACCCAAATATTATTTTGACCCCTTGACCTTTGGTTGAGGTGTACAGAATGCTTTTTGACTAGCCTAATAAAACATGATTAACCCTCCCAGCACTGTCTATCACCTTTCTAGTGTCAAATAGTCATAATGCACTTGGTTTTTATAAATGTCAGGTTCCCATAGACATTGAGTGTAACAAAACATTAGGACCATGTCCTCTTTCCATGACATAGACTGACCAGGTGAATCCAGGTTGAAAGCTATGATCCTTTATTTATGTACCTATTTAAATCCACTTCAATCAGTGTAGATGAAGGGGAGGTGAAAGGTTAAAGACTTCAGACAATCGATTGTGTACGTGTGCCATTCATAGGGTGAATGGGCAAGACAACATTTTTCAAAGTGCCTTTGAACTGGGTATTGTAGTAGATGCCAGGTTCACTGTTTTGAGTGTGTCAAGAACTGCAACGGTGCTGGGTTTTTTCACGCTCAACAGTTTCCTGTGTGTATCAAAAATGGTCCACCACCCAAAGGACATCCAGCCATTTTCACAAAACTGTGGGAATCATTGGAGTCAACATGGACCAGCATCCCTGTGGAATGTTTTTGACACCTTGTAGAGTCCATTGAGGATATTCTGAGGGTAAAAGGAGGTGTAACTCAATATTATGAAGGTATTCTTAATGTTTGTGCACTCAGTGTACATAATTGACTGTAGCTGTCAGTTAGGAACTGCCATTATGGTTGGTAGTAGCCTCATAAAAGCAACAGGAAAGTAATGCTCCCTCTATCTTTATAAAGTATAGAAAGGCGGCGGTCAATGGAATCACCTTTATTTATACATAATGCAATGTCTTCCAAAAACCACATTTATTATCTAATTTCATACTCATCCTTTCTGCCCCAATGAATTACTAATGTTAATAATATTGTTTTATTTTCTCATATTTTCTCTCTGTTTGTTCTCTGTATATTTTCCTATTTAAAGTAGACAATCTTATTTTGACAGCTATTTCTATGTAAAGTGAGTTAGCCGGGACCGGTGACTGGCATGGCTCCAGTTTTTTGCTATGTGCTGAGGTAAGCTTTTGTCTTCCAGAACAGTCCGAGACATAATTCCAATGGATTAGCCTAGCCCCTTATACCTATACCTTCTCCGAATTGAAATGTTGTAAATAAGGAAGAAATTTCATTTTAATGCAGGGGATCACTCTTCATTTTACTTATTTTTTTTCTTAATATAATTCCTGGTTTTTAAGTATTCAATTCCACAAAGAAAAATGAAATTGCTTTCTCTCCACACCCATCTCTCTCTCTCTCTCTCTCTCTCTCTCTCTCCTCTCTCTCTCTCTCTCTCTCTCTCTCTCTCTCTGTCTCTCTCTCTCTCTCTCTCTCTCTCTCTCTCTCTCTCTCTCTCTCTCTCTCTCTCTCTCTCTCTCTCTCTCTCTCTCTCTCTCTCTCTCTCTCTCTCTCTCTCTCTCTCATATACTGGTTATTTGTGGCTGTATTATCCCAAATGCTTAAGATGCATTACTTTTCGAAACAAAACCCTTCTGAACATCAATTAACGCAGCACAGGCCACAGTCTGAATCTATCAGCACAGGAGACATAAGGCATTGGAAATTATAGGATTTTCCATTCTATGTTTCTAACCTCAATGTAATAGGAAGAGACAGGTTGATGATGCTTGTGTAGCTTGTGTTATCATGATGGGATCTGTTTTTGTTTCAAATGTTTTAGATTGTTCCCCGTTGCCTAAACCTCAACCATCTTCATATCTGAACCATCTTCATATCTGAACCATCTTCATATCTGAACCATCTTCATACCTGAACCATCTTCATACCTGAACCATCTTCATATCTGAACCATCTTCATATCTGAACCATCTTCATACCTGAACCATCTTCATCTTACCTGAACCATCCTGAACCATCTTCATATCTGAACCATCTTCCTGAACCATCTTCATATCTACCTGAACCATCTTCATATCTGAACCATCTTCATATCCTGAACCATCTTCATACCTCATCTTCCTGAACCATCTTCATATCTCAACCATCTTCATATCCTGAACCATCTTCATATCTGAACCATCTTTCTGAACCATCTTCTCAACCATCTTCATATCTCAACCATCTTCATATCTGAACCATCTTCATACCTGAACCATCTTCATATCTGAACCATCTTCCTGAACCATCTTCATATCTGAACCATCTTCATATCTGAACCATCTTCATACCTGAACCATCTTCATATCTGAACCATCTTCTGAACCATCTTCATATCTGAACCATCTTCATATCTGAACCATCTTCATATCTGAACCATCTTCATACCTGAACCATCTTCATACCTGAACCATCTTCATATCTGAACCATCTTCATATCTGAACCATCTTCATACCTGAACCATCTTCATCTGAACCATCTTCTGAACCATCTTCATATCTCAACCATCTTCATCTGAACCATCTTCCTGAACCATCTTCATACCTGAACCATCTTCATATCTGAACCATCTTCATATCTGAACCATCTTCATACCTGAACCATCTTCATACCTGAACCATCTTCATACCTGAACCATCTTCATATCTGAACCATCTTCATACCTGAACCATCTTCATATCTGAACCATCTTCATCTTCATCTGAACCATCTTGAACCATCTTATCTCAACCATCTTCATATCTCAACCATCTTCATATCTGAACCATCTTCATACCTGAACCATCTTCATACCTGAACCATCTTCATCTTATCTGAACCATCTTCATATCTGAACCATCTTCATATCTGAACCATCTTCATACCTGAACCATCTTCATATCTTCCTGAACCATCTTCATATCTGAACCATCTTCATACCTGAACCATCTTGAACCATCTTCATCTGAACCATCTTCATATCTGAACCATCTTCATATCTGAACCATCTTCATACCTGAACCATCTTCATATCTTCCTGAACCATCTTCATATCTTCTGAACCATCTTCATATCTGAACCATCTTCATGAACCATCTTCCTGAACCATCTTCATACCTGAACCATCTTCATATCTGAACCATCTTCATACCTGAACCATCTTCATACCTGAACCATCTTCATCTTATCTGAACCATCTTCATATCTGAACCATCTTCATACCTGAACCATCTTCATCTTATCTGAACCATCTTCATATCTCAACCATCTTCATATCTGAACCATCTTCATCTTCATCTGAACCATCTTCATATCTGAACCATCTTCATATCTGAACCATCTTCATATCTGAACCATCTTCATACCTGAACCATCTTCATACCTGAACCATCTTCATATCTGAACCATCTTCCTGAACCATCTTCATACCTGAACCATCTTCATATCTGAACCATCTTCATACCTGAACCATCTTCATATCTGAACCATCTTCATATCTGAACCATCTTCATATCTGAACCATCTTCATATCTGAACCATCTTCATACCTGAACCATCTTCATATCTGAACCATCTTCATATCTGAACCATCTTCATATCTGAACCATCTTCATATCTGAACCATCTTCATATCTGAACCATCTTCATATCTGAACCATCTTCATATCTGAACCATCTTCATACCTGAACCATCTTCATATCTGAACCATCTTCATATCTGAACCATCTTCATACCTGAACCATCTTTATACCTGAACCATCTTCTTCATCTTCATATTTGAACCATCTTCATACCTGAACCATCTTCATATCTGAACCATCTTCATATCTGAACCATCTTCATATCTGAACCATCTGATACCTGAACCATCTTCATATCTGAACCATCTACCTGAACCATCTTCATATCTGAACCATCTTCATACCTGAACCATCTTCATACCTGAACCATCTTCAACCTGAACCATCTTCATATCTGAACCATCTTCATATCTGAACCATCTTCCTGAACCACCTGAACCATCTTCATATCTCATCTTCATACCTGAACCATCTTCATATCTGAACCATCTTCATATCTGAACCATCTTCATACCTGAACCATCTTCATACCTGAACCATCTTCATACCTGAACCATCTTCATACCTGAACCATCTTCATACCTGAACCATCTTCATATCTGAACCATCTTCATACCTGAACCATCTTCATATCTGAACCATCTTCATATCTCAACCTATGTACTGATCATTCTCCACCCCGCTTCTCATATGGCCTCATGGTGAAATCCCTGAGTGGTTTCCTTCTTCTTTGGCAACTGAATTAGGAACGACGCCTGTATCTTTGTAGTGGCTGGGTGTATTAATACAACAACCAAGTGTAATTATCTGTAGGTTTCTTTCTTTGTGAAGCATTGGAAAACCTCCATGGTCTTTGTGGTTGAATCTGTGTTTGAAATTCCCTGCTCGACTGAGGGACCTTACAGCTATCTTTATGTGTGGTGTACAGAGATGAGGTAGTCATTAAAAAATCATGTTAAACACTAGTATTGCACACAGAGCGAGTCCAATGAAGTCGCTATGTGACTTGTTAAGTACATTTTTACTCCTGAACTTATTCAGAACTTATTTAAATCATTTCCGCTTAAATGTTATATTAATTTGTAAAATTTTTGAAAAACATAATTCCCTTCTGACCTTCTGAGTTATTGTGTGTAGGCTAGTGACAAAACATCTAAAGGTTATCTATTTTAAATTCAGGCTGTAACTCAACAAAATGTGCAAAAAGTCAAGGGGTGTGAATACTTTCTGAAGGCACTGTATGTTGTGCCTACATTTATATTACACTTTGTCACATACTAGTACTGAAACGAATGACTGATGATTGGAAAAGATCAATTGAGCATAAGAAGATTGTGGGGACTGTTTGGTTGAACTTCAGTGCAGATTTTGACATTATCGATATCCTCATACAAAATTTGGAACAGAAATTAAATGGTTCATTGGATCAGTCTAAAACTTTGCGCATACACTGCTGATATCTACAGGCCAAAATTTAAATTGAACCTGTGCTGGAATAATACATCATGGCCTTTCTCTTGCATTTCAAAGATGATGGTACAAAAAAAAAAAAAAAAAATGGTAGATTATCTTTTACCAGATCTATTGTGTTATATTCTCCTACATTCCTTTCACATTTGCACAAACTTCAAAGTGTTTCCTTTTAAATGGCACCAATAAAACGCATATCCTTGCTTCAGTGCCTGAGCTACAGGCAGTTAGATTTGGGTACGTCATTTTAGACAAACACTTATAAAAAGGTTCCGGTACTTATAATGTTAACAAAGCTAATCTGAAAACAAGGCTACCAAACTTCTATCAGTATATTGATTGCAGTACTCGAGTGATTAACACACTCAACCACTGATACTCTAACTTCCGTGATGCATACAAGGCCCTCCCTTTGCCCTCCTTTTGGCAAATCTGACCACAACTCCATCTTGATGCTCCCCTCCTATAGGCAGAAACTAAAACAGGAAGCGCCCATGCTTACCAATACTGGTCTTACCAGTCAGATTCAACGCTTCAAGATTGCTTCGATCATGTGAATTGTGATAAGTTCCGGTTAGCCTCAGACAAGAACAATAACATCGTACGCGGACTCGGTGAGCGTGTTGATAAGGAGGTGTATTGGAGATGTTGTACCCACTTTGACTATTAAAACCTTCCCTATCCAGAAACCGTGGATTGATGGCAGCATTTGCATAAAAACTGAAAGCACGTACAACCACATTTAATCATGGCAAGGCGACTGGAAACATGACCGAATACAAACAGTGTAGTAATTCCCTCCATAAGGCAATCAAACAAGCAAAGCGTCATTATAGAGACAAAGTGGATTCACAATTCAAAGCCTCAAACACGAGATGTACGTGGCAGGGTCTTGCTCCCAGATAAATTAAACAAGTAAAAATGTGCGTGCTTTGAGGACAATACAGTGCCACCGACACAGTGCCAACGACAGCTGGCTGGTGTGTTTACTTATCCTTATCCCAGTCTGCTGTCCCCACATTCTTCAAGATGGCTACCATTGTTCCTGTTCCCAAGAAAGCTAAGGTATGTCAACTAAATGGCTGTCATCATTAAGTGCTTTGAGAGACTATCACCTCCAAGCTACCTGTTACCCATCCACTCCAATTTGCTTACCACCCCAGTAGGTCCACAGACGATGCAATCGCCATCACACTGCACACTGCCCCATCCCATCTGGACAAGAGGAATACCCATGTAAGAATGCTGTTCATTGACTATAGCTCAGCATTCAACGCCATAGTACCTTCAAAACTCATCATTAAGCTTGAGTCCCTGGGCCTCGACTCCGCCCTGTGCAATTGGGTCCTGGATTTCCTGATGGGCCGTCCCCAGGTGGTAAAGGTAGGAAACAACATCTCATCTCCGCTGATCGTCAATACTGGGGCCCTACAGCCCAACACTACAGCCCTCTCCTGTACTACCTGTTCACCCACGATTGCATGGCCATGCACGTCTCCAACTCAATCATCAAGTTTGCAGACTACACTACAGTGGTAGGGTTGATTACTAACAACGACAGCCTACAGGGAGGAGGTGTGGGCCCTCGGAGTGTGATGTCAAGAACATAACCTCTCACTCAATGTCAGTAAAACAAAATAGATGATCGTGGACTCCAGGAAATAGCAACGGGAGCACCCACTCATACACATCGATGGGACAGCAGTAGTTCCTCTGTGTACATATCACCTACAAACTGAAATGGTCCATGCACACAGACAGCGTGGTGGAAAAGGCACAACAGCGCATCTTCAACCTCAGGAGGCTGATGCAAATGTGGCTATTTTTTTTTTGTCCCCCTTTCTGTTCACTATTGTCTTTGCCATTGGATATTTAATAGGAACCTATTTTCAGTTACTACGGCTTCCACATGATGTCGCCAGTCTTTGGAATATGGTTGAGGTTATTCCTTTGTCCTATGAAGAAGTAGGCCAACTCGGAACTGGGGACACTTTTGTGAGTTGCGCAAGACATTTATTTTTGCGCAAGACGTTTCTTTCTGTTCCTGTATTGAATACAGATTGCCGCGTCTTCAATTTGATTGATTATTAACGTTTAAAAATACCTAACGTTGTATTACAAAAGTAGTTTGAAATATTTTGGCAAAGTTTATAGGCAACTTTTGAAATATTTTGTAGTGACGTTGGGTTTTTGTAAGCTGTTTTTTTCTGGATCAAACACGCTTTATAAATGAACATTTTCGATATATATGGACGGAATTAATCTAAAAAAAAGGACCAATTGTCATGTTTATGGGACATTTTGGAGTGCCAACAAAAGAAGCTCGTCAAAGGTAATACATGTTTTATATTTTATTTCATGATTTTGTGTAGCGCCTGCTATGCTAGCTCCTTTGTTTACTCCTAGTGCAGATGTTCCAGGCTATCAGATAATAACTTCTTATGCTTTCGCCGAAAAGCATTTTTTAAATCTGGCATGTTGGCTGGATTCACAACGAGTGTAGCTTTAATTGAGTATCTTACATGTGTGATTTAATGAAAGTTTGAATTTTATAGCATTTTATTTGAATCTGGCGCTCTGCATGTCCCCTGGCATTTGGCCGGTTGAGACGCTAGCGTCTCCCCTATCCATAAGAGGGCCATCAGATTGTTAAACAGCCACAACTATCACATAGAGGCGGCTGCCTACCTACAGACTTGATATCATTGGCCACTTTAATAAACGGAACAATAGTCGCTTTAATAATGCCACTTTAAGAATGTTTACATATGTCACATTACTCATCTCATATGTATATACTGTTTACTTCACTATCTATTCTTTACTATCTATTGCATCTTAGCCATTCTGTCACTGCTCATCCATATATTTTATACTCATATATTCTTATCCCATTCCCTTACTAGATTGTGTGTATTAGGTTTTTTTGTGAAATTTGTTAGATGTTAGGTTTTGTTGTAGAATTGTTAGATATTACCTGTTAGATTTTGCTGCACTGTCGGATCTAGAAACAAAAGAATTTCGCAACACTTACAGCAACATCTGCTAACCATTTGTATGTGACCAATAACATTTGATTTGATTTGAAATACATATCCACTTGGAACCTCTCTCTTGCTATTACTATTACCATCGCTTCCCTATTGTGGAATGGGCAGGTCAACAATGCAAACATATCTTAAATAATTTAAGATATGCATTTTCTGACTTAAATGCTAGTTTTGAGGTGTTTGCTTATGTGTTTTATGTAGTGCAAGCTACTGTTTTCTCCTTCATAGTCAGGTTGATCTAATTTCCTTCCTTGGCTGCCCTTTGGGAAGCCAAAGATTAGATCCATCTGTGAACATTGAACACATTAAGTGGTGAGAAACAGATGGGAATTATTCTCAAGTTCAAAAAGCCTGCTAGAGCGGAGAGGAAAGTCAAAACAAGAAACGAGAAAAAAAAGATAGTCCGGAAACTATGAGCTAAGATCATGTGATCTCCACACCTTCAATTTCATCAAGACGCATTCCTATTCCCCTGACACAAACAAGAAACGGAGTCTTTCCTATTAGATCAGGAGGTTCAAATGAAATTTAGCAGCACTAATAACCGCATGAGGTTTCTTCAGTGTCTGACTGTCTATCAATTATTCAGGGTTGAAAAATAGTGCATTAAATGAATTCCAGGGATACAGTATGTACTGTACTGTATAATGCATCTTGAGAAATATAAGATATCTGAACAGGCCTAGACCTGGAGACATATCTTTGTGATCCAGCTTCTGTAGATGCTCTATAGACTAAAGATGATTGGTATAATTTCAACTATTTACTAAGCCTAACCCTTACTCCGACCCTTACTATAACCTTAGCCAGCAGCTGCTTATCAACCGATAGTTTGTTTATAGTATGACCATTTGCCGAGCATTAACAGATAGACTATCCAAATAAATGATATTCAGTGATTCATTAAAGGGAGTTTTAACTAGTTCACAACTAATGACCGTTTATCAAATGTGTTCATCAAGACACCTTGTTTCATCAAGAGGTTTGTCTTCCCTTGATAGCGTGCACAGTTGTCTTTCAGGTCACCACCTGTTTTCTTGTCATGTACTCTGGCGTTCATCTTGATCCTGAACAGGACCCTACCCCGAGAAAAACACTGCTCACATGCCCTGAACAGGCCCCTACCACCAGAAAAACACTGCTCACATGCCCTGAACAGGCCCCTACCCCCAGAAAAACACTGCTCTCATGTCTTGAACAGGCCCCTACCCCCAGAAAAACACTGCTCTCATGTCCTGAACAGGCCCTTACCCCCAGAAAAACACTGCTCACATGCCCTGAACAGGCCCCTACCCCAGAAAAACACTGCTCACATGCCCTGAACAGGCCCCTACCCCCAGAAAAACACTGCTCACATGCCCTGAACAGGCCCCGACCCCCAGAAACACACTGCTCACATGCCCTGAACAGGCCCCTACCCCCAGAAAAACACTGCTCACATGCCCTGAACAGGCCCCGACCCCCAGAAACACACTGCTCACATGCCCTGAACAGGCCCCTACCCCCAGAAAAACACTGCTCACATGCCCTGAACAGGCCCCTACCCCCAGAAAAACACTGCTCTCATGTCCTGAACAGGCCCTTACCCCCATAAAAACACTGCTCACATGCCCTGAACAGGCCCTTACCCCCAGAAACACACTGCTCACATGCCCTGAACAGGCCCCTACCCCCAGAAAAACACTGCTCACATGCCCTGAACAGGCCCCTACCCCCAGAAAAACACTGCTCACATGCCCTGACCAGGCCCCTACCCCCAGAAAAACACTGCTCACATGCCCTGAACAGGCTCAACTGAATGCGCCACAGTCATCCTGCAAACCGCATCACAATAATACTCCTTCATTAAAATTTCATAGAGTTTTTCTCAAAGCTTTTTTATTCATTTTCCTATTTATTTTAGGGACCAGTGAAAACATACCAAACAACGCTGTATTATTCCCCTAACATGCATTCAGTGTGTTGTATCAATAATACATGTGATTCATGGCTATTAATGCATGGAGTTTGGTTGTCCTGAAAGTGCTCTGAGTTTGGGACATGGATGGGAGTTAAAGGATATAGTGGAGCTGTTATAGAAGCTAGGATATTAGGGACTAGGTGCTGGTCATGGTGTACTAGTCCATATAGAGCCTCTCTCCAGCCTCTCTCCAGGCAATCTCCATCCTCTCTCTAGACTCTCTCAAGCCTCTCTCCAGCCTCTCTCCAGCCAATCTCCAGCCAATCTCCATCCTCTCTCTAGACTCTCTCAAGCCTCTCTCCAGCCTCTCTCCAGCCAATCTCCAGCCAATCTCCAGCCTCTCTCCAGATTCTCTCCAGGCAATCTCCATCCTCTCTCCAACCTCTCTCCAGCCTCTCTCCAGGCAATCTCCATCCTCTCTCTAGACTCTCTCAAGCCTCTCTCCAGCCTCTCTCCAGCCAATCTCCAGCCACTCTCCAGCCTCTCTCCAGCCTCTCTCCAGCCAATCTCCATCCTCTCTCCAGCCTCTCTCCAGTCCTAATGCCCTGATATTGCCCACTCTGTCCTGGAGGTCACGTAGATGATCAGAGAGACAGGATAAACAGTTTTTCTTCCCAGTCATTTATAATATAGGAAATGATTCTGAATGTAAAATGAATGAGAGATGCTGAAATAAGGCTATTGCAGGAAGTGAGGGAATAATTATAGCAGGTGTGTGTATACCATGTGGTTGGAGGGAGAGACCTGGAGGGTAGGGGGAAGGAGTGAGAGAGCTCCCCCAGGGTAAGAGCCTGAACATGGTGGGGAAAGCATGCAGGAACCCAGGGGCTGGTCCTCAATTCTCTGCTGCTGAGGAAGCGTTCTGCTGTGATGCTGTTCACGGTCCAATGTTTTATTTATTAGGGTACAGAGCAAATTATGTGTTTAATTCGACAACAACAGCAGGAATCTCAGAGCTCAGAAGAAGCCACAGCAAAAGGGTAACTTTTTTGTTTTGAAAATGATGTGGCGGAAAAATATCTCATAGTGATGTATTTTCCTCAATTAGCAGGAAATAGCACGGCCCTGACATAACCTCTGACAGTGAAATGAGAAAATAAAATGACTTTTCAGGAAATACAATGGCCTCAATGTGTCACTCACGGCAATAACCAACACATCAAATTAGATTTGTGTGTGATTTGTGTGTAATTAAATATTAAGACTGAATTTGCATCAGAATTTTTTTCTCCTTTCATAGCAATTATTCACACCGAGAGTAATTCTATTTGAATGTGAATAGAGACCTAATTAAAATATGCAGCATTTATTTTCTACCCTATCAGCTGTTTTATCAACTTCCTGTTTGATTGTGACAGAATATATAATCCACCTCGTGACACAGAGGCATTTTTTGTATTTTTTAGATTAAACACAATAAATCACCCCACTATAAAACACTATGGAGGGGAAAACCAGATGATCCGAAGAAAGGCACGATTATCCTTCCATTGATCATGTACATATATACAAAGACAAAAGGACCTAATTGGACCTAGGAGTTAAAAGAAAGAAAATCAATTCATAATCAGAGATTTTCAGACCTCAGTCATTGCGTTTCGCAGGTCGTTTAAGTGATGTCATGCAGTGAACCCAAAAAATGATCAGTTTGTCACATCTAAATCTTCCCTATGTTTGATACATTACCAACAAGCATCTCTAACTCTCTCTCTCTCTCTCTCTCTCTCTCTCTCTCTCTCTCTCTCTCTCTCTCTCTCTCTCTCTCTCTCTCTCTCTCTCTCTCTCCCTCTCTCTCCCCCTCTCTCTCTCTCTCTCTCTCTCTCTCTCTCTCTCTCTCCCTCTCTCTCTCTCTCTCCTCTCTCTCTCCCCCTCTCTCTCTCCCTCTCTCTGTATCTCTGTCCAATTCCTTTCCATTCTTTCAAGGTGTTTCACCCCCCCTTCCTTCCTCCCTTCCTTCCTTCCTTCCTTCCTTCCTTCCTTCCTTCCTTCCTTCCTTCCTTCCTTCCTTCCTTCCTTCCTTCCTTCCTTTCTTCCATTCATTTTATCTATTCAAATCAGAGCCATTGTATGATTAAATTAATTCTGCTCCAATCTTCCCCTTGTTCATATTGCAATGCCCATTTAAAGCACGTTTATTCATCTACTAAAATATCCCTTCATGATAATATTCATCTAATTAAAAAAGACAAAGGATGGCCTCTAATTATTACTTTATGATCAAACAAGACATTTTGACTAAATAGGATATTCTGTTTCAATGGTCCCTTTTCATATGGGAATCATTTTCACTATGAGAGAGAAGAGGAGAAGTTTGATGAATTGATTAATCATCAATGTTCCCTTCATCTATCTCTCTCTCACACACACACACACACACACACACACACACACACACACACACACACACACACACACACACACACACACACACACACACACACACACACACACACACACACACACACACACACACACACACACACACACACACACACACACACACTACACTTTTGATTTGTAATCTTTACACCCATGTTGATATTTCTCTATAGGACCTGTGGATAATGTGTGGATTGAATGTTACAGCCAGAACTGTACTGAGCAAGAAGCAACAGATATTAGATCTGATGCTCAGTGATGTTCAGTATCCATTTAGGCAAAATCATTTGGACAAAATTGTAAGCCGATTAAGCTTCACTTCAATGATGAATAACTAACAACCCGACGTTTTGAAAATCGAGGTAATCTAACAATAAAAAATGAGACAAAAACAAAATCATCATAGTGTGAAACCCAGATTAATAACTCAAACCAGTAAAACTCTCCGTAATTAAATGCAACTTAAAATAAATCACAATTTCTTCTCCATTTCCTAAGAAACCACCATTATAGTTTAGGTTATGGGATGAACCAACCGATTTCAGTCTCCAGTCACACTAGTGCTTATTTAAAAGGGAACAGTTTCTTGAGATGAGCCTTGCATCTCTCCCCCTCTCTCTGCTCTCTCTCTGCTCGCTCTGCTGTCTCTCTGCTCGCTCTGCTGTCTCTCTCATCTCTGCTCTCCCTCTGCTCTCTCATCTCCTTCTCAATCTGCTCTCTACTCCTTATCTCTGCTATCCTTTGTCTGTTCTCTGCTATCTGTTCTCTGCTTTTTCTCCTCTCTCTCGTCTCTCACTCAATCTGCTCTCTATTCTCTCTCTGCTCTCTCTCTCTCTCAGCTATCTCTGTCTGTTTTCTGTTTTCTCTTCTGTCATTTTCTCTGCTCTCTCTCTCTCTCTCTCTCTCTCTCTCTCTCATCAAACAGCGATATGGTTACGGCATTCTCCCTTAGACTGGTCCCACCCTGAGCAGACAAGCTGCTCCAAGTTGACTGGGTGGGAAATAACCATTCATTACTTATAGGAAGCTAATGACAATAAGCTATATGCCTCATCTTCTCTGGCTATCTTAAGGCATGGCCAGGATACTGTAAAGCACTTTATGATAAATGATGTAAAATGGGCTTTATAAATCAAATCTGATTGATAGATGAGGTCATCATATTTTCCCAAAGGTTTTTTACTCAGTAAGTCTGTTGTTTTGGCCAAAACATGAGTCTCAAAACAGTAGAAGACCTCTCCCTCACCATCCATCAGCCCTGATCCCTTAAAGGAATGATATGAAAGTAGACTGCCTCAGAGAATAAATACCTGCTCACCGTGAAGATTAGTTCCAAAGCTCCAGGACTTTTTCCCAAAATCATTACATTCAGAAAGCTCATAATGACTGGGTAAACTCCACCACTCGGGATCTCGTCCTGTGATGCCCGGGATTAGGGAAAAGGTTACTCACTTACTCATTTCAGACATCTTATCGAGGGGGCCTAACTGGATTAAGGAATAGGATGAGGAAGGAGATAGGGAGTGAGAGAGAGAGAGAGAGAGAGAGAGAGAGAGAGAGAGAGAGAGAGAGAGAGAGAGAGAGGAGAGAAAGGGAGAGAGAGACAGAGAGAGAGAGAGATAGAGAGAAAGGAAAGGAGAGTGACAGAAAGAGAGGGGGGAACAGAGGGAGTAAGGCGGTGAGCCCCTGTGAATCCCCTGAAGAGTAATAAATTGGATGATCTTGTACGAGAGAATGCTAATGGTGACCTAAGGTCAGCAAAGACCCAGGCGCAAACCCGGCCTCTCCTCCGGTTGCACATGATTATTTCTCACCTTGTTATCCATAACACATGGTCAAGGGGTCTGTTAGCAAGGCCTGCGCTCACTCGAATCAATGCAGCGAGATAGTCCAAAAAGAACTGGACAACCACCAACCAGAGACAGGCAGGGCATAGGAGAGAGAAAAGACTGGATTTAGGGAGTTAGCCCTTTCTCTTTCATTTGATAGCCTGGTGGTTGTGAAATAATTGGCACTGGCTGGGAAGTGAGTAGCCATGGTGTGGATAATACTGAATCAGGCACTATCTGTGTAGACTTGCCTTGTTAAATCATTCACACTAGTGGGCTGTATGTGTTAGCATGTGAATGCCTATTCACACCTATAGCTTGTAGAGTTAGGCAGCTTGTAAACTACTGTATATAATAAGCATTTACTGGATAGAAAAGGCAGGCAGTCCAACGAGTTGTAATGTAGGTGTGACACTTCAAACAGTTAACTGTCCTCTAGACTGGTACTACCACCAGTTAACTGTCCTCTAGACTGGTACTACCACCAGTTAACTGTCCTCTAGACTGATACTACCACCAGTTAATTGTTCTCTACACTGATACTACCACCAGTTAACTGTCCTCTAGACTGATACTACCACCAGTTAACTGTCCTCTAGACTGATACATTCACCAGTTAATTGTTCTCTACACTGATACTACCACCAGTTAACTGTCCTCTAGACTGATACTACCACCAGTTAACTGTCCTCTAGACTGATACTACCACCAGTTAATTGTTCTCTACACTGATACTACCACCAGTTAACTGTCCTCTAGACTGATACTACCACCAGTTAACTGTCCTCTAGACTGATACTACCACCAGTTAACTGTCCGATAGACTGATACATTCACCAGTTAATTGTTCTCTACACTGATACTACCACCAGTTAACTGTCCTCTAGACTGATATTACCACCACACACACGTGCTACACAGTAGAATGTATGACACATATCAGCACACTAGGCTCCTCCTACTGAGAATGCCTGACACATATCAGCACACTAGGCTCCTCCTACTGAGAATGCCTGACACATATCAGCACACTAGGCTCCTCCTACTGAGAATGCCTTATCTAATACACATTTCCGTTGATATAGCGTGTTTCCTCAGCTGATTATCAGCTGCTGTCAGACACACGTGGGTCTCTAAAGACCACCATCTTCATCAGTAGTGCACAGCGTATTCTACTAGATGAAACGCTGAAATTACTGTGACATCCTGCCATTTAAAGCTTAATAAAAAATAACAAAAATTCACATACTATAGCACATAAAAAGTGTCTGCATACCCCAAAATTCCTACTATTTAGAATGCAAGTACGGGCATTAGGACACGTCCACTGTCTCCATTGCTATAAACAGGTGAAAGACTTTCTCTAAGATCACATGAACACACGCATACGCACCTCCCATCACTCCTGCGTCTTTTTTACATCTCATGATAACGAGTGTATAAAAGACTCTGATGGAGCAGCCCTGGAGTGTGGAGAGATTAAATACACGTATCAGATGACCTCTGAGAATGTCAATTTTCCCAGCGGGCAACAGATGGCTCTTAAAGGGATATTATGGGATTTGGGTAATTTCCGACCTACCCGGAGTCAGACGGACTCATGGATGCCATTTGTATGTCTCCGCGTGCCGTTTGAAGGAAGTTGAAGGTAGTATATAATTAGTTAGCTTGAAGTCTATTGGTATTTACTAGCCAGCTCCTATCAAAAGCAGGGAAATAGGCCTAACTACTCCAACAGTGTGTGGTTGGTCATTTAAGGTCTTACAAAACCTATACATAGTCAATTTAGATTTGATTAATGCGTTAATTTGACTGATAATCGTTTGAAATTAGATTCTATCAACTTCCTCATTATCAACATACTCTGCTCTCTTTTCCTGTGAGAATTGGTGTGGTTTTGTAAGCAAAACTCCCAGGAGACTAAAGTAGCTAACTTGCTTGCCTATTGGCAAATCATCATAATAACATTTGATAAATCGTGTCAGACTTTAAGGTAGAATTAAGGTACCATTTTTACTCAGAGCTATATTTCCTTGAACCAGAATTTAGTGAGGAGGAACCTGTGCAGTTGGACGCTAATCGAACACTGAGGGAGGCTGAATCAGCGGAGCCGGTAACCAAGCTAGTCTCAGGGGACTGCGGGGCAGGTCAACCCATGGCAACCGACGATGAGTGTTTGTGTTGCACAGAGCGGAACTTATTACTGGCATGGTTTGTGTGCGCTTGATATCTGTGGCTATAAAGCAGCACACCAAGAGACTGTGTTACAAACCCTGATGACTTTTCTGCACTCATCAATCCTGGTGTCCTAGAGACATTCTTCCATGTCCTAAACATTTTATGGAAAAAGCAGCCCAGACCTGTTGAACTGAATGGACAACGGTCTATCAAGTAGCAGCCCAGACCTGTTGGACTGAATGGACAACTATCTATCAAGTAGCAGCCCAGACCTGTTGAACTGAATGGACAACGGTCTATCAAGTAGCAGCCCAGACCTGTTGGACTGAATGGACAACTATCTATCAAGTAGCAGCCCAGACCTGTTGGACTGAATGGACAACTGTCTATCAAGTAGCAGCCCAGACCTGTTGGACTGAATGGACAACTGTCTATCAAGTAGCAGCCCAGACCTGTTGGACTGAATGGACAACTGTTTATCAAGTAGCAGCCCAGACCTGTTGGACTGAATGGACAACTGTTTATCAAGTAGCAGCCCAGACCTGTTGGACTGAATGGACAACTGTTTATCAAGTAGCAGCCCAGACCTGTTGGACTGAATGGACAACTGTCTATCAAGTAGAAGCCCAGACCTGTTGGACTGAATGGACAACTGTTTATCAAGTAGCAGCCCAGACCTGTTGGACTGAATGGACAACTGTTTATCAAGTAGCAGCCCAGACCTGTTGGACTGAATGGACAACTGTTTATCAAGTAGCAGCCCAGACCTGTTGGACTGAATGGACAACTGTCTATCAAGTAGCAGCCCAGACCTGTTGGACTGAATGGACAACTATCTATCAAGTAGCAGCCCAGACCTGTTGGACTGAATGGACAACTGTTTATCAAGTAGCAGCCCAGACCTGTTGGACTGAATGGACAACTGTCTATCAAGTAGCAGCCCAGACCTGTTGGACTGAATGGACAACTGTTTATCAAGTAGCAGCCCAGACCTGTTGGCCTGAATGGACAACTGTCTATCAAGTAGCAGCCCAGACCTGTTGGACTGAATGGACAACTGTTTATCAAGTAGCAGCCCAGACCTGTTGGACTGAATGGACAACTGTTTATCAAGTAGCAGCCCAGACCTGTTGGACTGAATGGACAACTGTTTATCAAGTAGCAGCCCAGACCTGTTGGACTGAATGGACAACTGTTTATCAAGTAGCAGCCCAGACCTGTTGGACTGAATGGACAACTGTTTATCAAGTAGCAGCCCAGACCTGTTGGACTGAATGGACAACTGTTTATCAAGTAGCAGCCCAGACCTGTTGGACTGAATGGACAACTGTTTATCAAGTAGCAGCCCAGACCTGTTGGACTGAATGGACAACTGTTTATCGACTAAGTGACATTCTTGTTTGTCTCAGCAAACAGTATCAAAATATTAAGAAGATAATCTATTGATAACTTTTGTTGTTTTATAACTGAACACTTGATCAAATCAAATAGTTTTTTGCTATTAGATTATTTATATCTAGCTGCTCACGAATAAGAATGTATTTGTTTTTATCCAATACAGACTGGTTGCATATCGACTGGTGTTGGAGTGGACACTGAAGAGAGAGCGACTTGGGATGAGGGAACAGAAGAGTCTTGCCTTTGTCTGTTGTTTGTGTCATTCGGCACAAATACCCCTCGCCGACAGAAGTCTACATGTGACTCAAAGAGGCAGAGTATGTAAAGGGCCTGTTATAGTGACACACTCTGATGATTCAGCTTCACAGCCAGACATTGCCGCCGTGCCAATTTTGTCAAGTCATTCCAATAAATGTTGTTAGAAACAATACAACCTATTTTGTTACAATTGTGTCAAATGACTGCAATGAATGCCATTAGAACAGTGCCATCTGTTTTGTTACTATCTACTAGATTTGATTAATTTACATTATGCCACATGAGATATTGTTGTGTATTAAATACAGCAGTCAGATGGATGTATCAATAACAATTTACTGAAGGTAAATTACTAAAACTTTACTAATCATAGTGTGGACCGATGTAATGACTCGACAACTGATGAACTGGCAAGGACACATGTATTATTCACAATACAATACAGATAACTGTACCTAATGTACAGTACCATTGTACAGACAAGGCATTCACACAACTCACATCGATACAAGTTGAAATATAGAATAAAATAGACAGTACCAAGTAGGTATGCCGGTGCTGTTGTGTACAGTAGTAGCCTACAGTGAATGTTCTTTAACAAATAAATGCTACAGATAGAGAGTAAAAACGACCAGAGGCTAACGACTGATGTTGCAGTAGAGAGTGTTAGTATTAGGTAGTAGTGCGAGGAGGATACGCAGGGATTTGGGGTAGAGAGAATTGCCACAAGTGTCCTTGAATCCTCATATGTGCTGCAGTTGTCTATCAGTCTATCAGGTGTTTTGTTACTGGTCATGTTTTGTGTTTTTTGTGGACCCAAGGAAGAATAGCTGCTGCTTCTGCAAAAGCTAATGGGGATCCAGATAAACCGATAATGATGAATTCCTTGCTGTGTTTTTTTGATGGGGCCATTTTTGTCAGTCAGACGGCATCCTCTTCCACAGGATTTGGGCTCCAAGTATTTGCCAAAGCGACTCTGCAGGACACGCTCATTCAGGTCTCTCCTGAATCTTTGAGTGTTGGGCTGATATACTGGCTATGCAATCCACTGTTCTGATTGTTTTGTTAAGACAACGTTGAATCTTGGAGTGTCTGAAATTTAAAATGAGAAGAGGATAAACCAATGAGTACAATCTAAACACACAGACGTTACGTCACGACTTCCGCCAAAGTCGGCTCCTCTCCTTGTTCGTTCGGCGGTCGACGTCACCGGCTTTCTAGCCATCGCCGCTCCATGTTCTCATTGTTCCATTTGTTTTGTCTTGTTCCCTGCACGCCTGGTTTTCATTCCCTAATCACACTGCATGTATTTATTCCTCTGTTCCCCTCCATGTCTTTGTGTGAAGTTGTTTATTGATATGTGGTTATTGTGACGCGCCAGGTTATGTTTCCATGTTCCGTCTTTGTGCACGTTGTATGTTCATTTTGCTTCGTCAGCTTTGGTGAGTGTATTTTCGCGTTTTGCAATGTTGCCTTTTTGCTGGAGGTTTTGGCACAGTTTGCGTCCATCTGTTTGTTCACTACAGCCTAAATAAAGTATGTGCCTGTTCACAACACTCTAGTCTCCTGCACCTGACTTCTCTGTTCAAATGTTTGGGGTCCCTTAGAAATGTCCTTGTTTTTTAAAGAAAAGCACATTTGTTGTCCATTTAAATAAAATCTAATTGATCAGAAATAAATTGTAGACATTGTTAATGTTGTAAATTACTATTGTAGCTGGAAACAACAGATTGTTTTTATGGAATATCTACATAGGCGTACAGAGGCCCATTATCAGAAACCAACACTCCTGTGTCCCGATGGCACTTTGTGTTAGCTAATCCAAGTTTATAATTTTAAAAGGCTAATTTATCATTAGAAAACCCTGCATTTATGGTAGCACAGCTGAAAACTGTTGTCCTGATTAAAGAAGCAATACAACTGGCCATCTTTAGAATAGTTGAGTATCTGGAGTATTAGCATTTGTGGGTTCCATTACAGGCTCAAAATGGAAAGAACCAATTAACTTTCCTCTGAAACTCATCAATCTATTCTTGTTCTGAGAAATGAAGGCTATTTCATGCGAGAAATTGCCAAGAAACTGAAGATGTCGTACAATGCTGTTTACTACTCCCTTTACAGAACAGCACAAACTGGCTCTAACCAGAATAAAAAGAGGAGTGGGAGGCCCCGGTGCACAACTTAGCAAGAGGACAAGTACATTAGAGTGTCTAGTTTGAGAAACAGACCCCTCACAAGTCCACAACTCGCAGCTTCATTAACCCTTTCATGTGTGAGTTCCAAATATCTCTAACGGTCGCCCCAGCGTGAGTTTTTTTATGCACGTGATGTTAGAATGTTCTCTCCATTCTAGAATGTGATTGATACGTAACAGTACATTTGATCCGCGCTGCCCTCAAACTAAAGCACGCAGCCTGTTTACATTTATAGGTTGTTTTAACTTCAATGTCAAATGATTTTCAAACAAGTTTTTATTTTCTAAAAACAGTTTGAATTTAGGTGTGTTCCGCCTCCTCATTCATTCACATAAAAATAGTCATTTTTACTTTTGCGGATAATTACATTTTTGGGACATTTCTGAAACGGACAAAATTCCCCACGCACTTCCCAATTGTTTGTGCAGTTCACGTCTGCAGACATTTGCTCATCTCCCGTCAGAACAGGATCTGCACACGTGTTCACATTTTCTATTCCACATTTCTATTGTAGCGTACTGTATGTATGGAGCATAATATATTTGTGTATATTCTTTATCACCGCGGACACGTGAGGTAACGTTACTCATTTTATAACCTTTATAGTGTTGTAGTCAATCGTGCTTATGAAGCCACATTCTTCTATTAGCTCTGGAAAACAATGCTAAATGCGTCAGAGAAGTATTATCTTGTGTTGCATTTTGAAGCTACCATGGCCTTATGACTCTCAAGTGGTGCAGCGGTCAAAGGCACACCACATCAGTACTAGAGGCGTCACTACAGACTCCCTGGTTCAAATCCAGGCTTCGTTTCCATCAAAGTAAGTGCCTTATTACGTTATAATAGTTATAATAATAGTTTCCGTATGCCGTTTCTGCTGTAGCTGTAGATCATAATATATTCCTTATAACTGCGGACACGTGAGGTAACGTTACACATGTTATAACCTTTATGGTGTTATTGTCAATCATGCTTACCTAGCTACATTATTCTATTAGCTCTGTAAAACGATGCTAGTTGCGTCAGAAAACTATTAGCATGTGTTGTATTTTGAAGCTACCCTGGCCTTATGACTTCCAAGTGGCGCAGCGGTCTATGGCACTACAGACACCCTGGTTCAAATCCAGGCTGTATCACAACTGGCTGTGATTGTGAGTCCCATAGTGCAGCGCACAATTGGCCCAGCGTTGTCCGAGTTTGGCCGGTGTAGGCCATCATTGTAAATAATACTTTGTTCTTAAATTACTTGCCTAGTTAAATAAATTAAAAATATGACCATGGTTTGTTTATTTGGTCTATTCAGCATAGCTCTGTTCTGCCCTGCCTTGCCCCCTTGTGGAGCTCAAAAGTTAGTTTCTTACTGTTATAACTCAAATCTGTGATTTTGTGAATGTAATAAACTATTTTTTTTATAGCAGTGTTTATTATGTTACTTCTTTGTAGTATTGTTTTATTGCTATATCCTTATATTGTATTCTAATGAATAATTACTCTTTATTCTGTACTTTCAGGAACCAGAAACATTATTTGCCAATATCATAACTGGAGCTGGACATCTTTGGAGCTGAAGAATGAGGACAGCTTTTGTATGCTAACGTACACTCCTTAACAGTTGTACTGGATGAAAACACAGCAAGAAAACACATATGCCAATATGTAATATTAATCTATGTTATTGCAGTACTGGTAGTTGGTTCAACAACTTGTTTTACTAGAGGACAAAAAACTGAATATGCATAACCCATATTTAATATCCATGCAGTGACTGAACAACAACTGCATTTCCACCCCATCTCTAAGGCATAGTATCACGGCTGCAACAACACTGGTTGACTGCCGACACGCGCTACTTGTATCAATAAATCACTATCAGAAAATGTTTTGTGTGGTAATTATTTGTGTATTTACGATTTTATTCACATGTTTTCAATTCTAGGTGACAAATCACCGATTCATGCACAGATTGTAATGGGCACATATTATGTGTGTAAAATACCTTTTTGAAGGTTGTACTGATTATGATGAGCTAAGCTAATCCCAGCTGTGAAGCAATGTTTGTTGACATACAATGCATTCTGGGATTCACGTCTGTTTGACCAAAGATCTTATAACAAAATGAGGTGAGTAAGAGTTCACTAATTTTTTGAGGACTTCCGGAAATTAATGGTGGGATGTGAACGACGGTTGATGACACACCCCTTCAACATGCATACTACAAACAGACCAAACTCATCTCCTCTTCTCTTATTATCTTCGGTTCCTGTGAGGAAAAAATGCATGGCTGCACCCTGAAACTAATCGTCGGATTACTTTCGATTTCTATAAAGTGTTTTACCTAGTTATTTCGATCAATGGTGAGCTCACTCACCCGTGATGTGATTAATTATATACAGTAATTGCTATTAGCTAATTCATATTGTAGTTTACATCAGCCGAGAGTTAGAAAATATGACTGCTTGTGTTGGGTCAATCTTTCCTCAGCGCTAGGACAAATGTAGCCTACATTTTTCCGGTTAGGATGATTGTGTTATGCTATATCTTCTTCTGTGAATATCTGAACAATGCATCCAAAAATAAACTGCTGACATTCTGGACATAACTTTGTAAGGACTGTGTTTGTGTAAATAGTTTCTGAAAAAAGTGTGGCCAGCTCAAACGCTGATTGTTGCGTAATTCGAAACTGCCGTTCTAAACGAGCATACACGGGTGTGATCGTAAGCTTCAGGGACCACTGTAGAACGATCACACCCGTGTGATGGTACGTGTGAAAGGGTTAAATAGTACCCATAAAACACCAGTCTCAACGTCAACAGTGAATAGGCAACTCTGGGATGTTGACCTTCTAGGCAAAAATATTGCTTTGGATGAACAATGGCAGTCAGACTCCTTTACCTTTTCCACATTTATTACATTACAGCCTTATTCTAATATACATAAAACAATTCTAAAATATATCAAAACATGTTTTCGCTTCGTCATTATGGGTTACTGTGTGTAGATTTGATGATGTAATAAAAAATACAAAAAGATTTTACATCATCAATCTACACACAGTAACCCATAATGACGAAACGAAAACATGTTTTTAGAATTGTTATTAATGTATAATAAAAAAAAGCAGAAATACCGTATTTACATAAGAACTCATTCCTGTGATAACATGCGTCTAGGTGAGAGGTGTAGGAGTCAGGCGCAGGAGAGCAGGGATGTCTGAGAAGCGTGTTTAATACAAACTACGCTCACGATACTGAGAACTCGTGCACGGAGGAAAAAACACAGTTCGACACTCAAATACACGTGCGTAACCGTGAAAACAACAAACTGTAAATACAATTGAGCGCAATACACAAAAGTCTAATCCCCTACAAACTAAGGCAGGCAACAGGTTACCCTTATACACACAGAAATTAACGCAAATGAAAATAAGTGTGAAAAAGAATCACAGACAAAACAACCAGAAAAGGAAAAAGGGATTGGTAGCGGCTAGTAAACCGGCGATGCCGAGCGCCGAGCGCCGCCGAGCGCCGAGCGCCGCCTGAACAGGGAGAGGAGTTACCTTCGGTAGAAGCCGTGACAATTCCCTTTGCTATGAGACTCGAAATCGAGCAAACATGTGTCCTGTTTCCATGGATCATCCTTGAGATGTTCCTACAACTTAATTGGAGTCCACCTTTGGTAAATTCAATTGATTGGACATGATTTGGAAAGGCACACACCTGTCTATATAAGGTACCACAGTTGACAGTGCATGTCAGAGCAAAAACCAAGCCATGAGGTAGAAGGAATTGTCCGTAGAACTACTATACATCATTGTGTCGATTCACAAATCTGGGGAAGGGTACTAAAACATTATCTGCAACATTGAGGTCCCCAAGAACACAGTGGCCTTCATTATTCTTAAATGGAAATAGTTTGGAAATACCAAGACTCTTCCTGGAGCTGGCCACCCGGACAAACTGAGCAATTGGGGGAGAAGAGCCATCTTGGATTTTGCTAAAAGGCCCCAAAAGACTCTCAGACCATGAGAAACAAGATGATGAAACCAATATTGAACTCTTTGGCTTAAATGCCAAGCGTCATGTCTGGAGGAAACGGTGAAGCATGGTTGTGGTAGCAGAGCCTGAGAGGATCTGCAGAGAAGAATTGGAGAAACTCT
>NC_068433.1:10065648-10125648 GCF_023373465.1 Oncorhynchus keta
TGTGTGGACGTTTTTTTTTCTCTCCTAGATATAGGACAGACACTTCAAAACCTTATTCCTTATGATTTATTTTTGGGCTACCTGTTTTGCCATTCATGAATGTGTTATCCAATGCATTTCTCTTGGCTATAGCAAGGCCAAATTAAAGATTTCAGGTATTTTTTATCGCTAACTCCTAAAATTCCAAATCGAATAGCAAAACATCTTAAAACAGTTCCAATCAAAGGGTAAAACAATCTTAAAACAGTTCCAATCAAATAGCAAAACAATCTTAAAACAGTTCCAATCAAATAGCAAAACAATCTTAAAACAGTTCCAATCAAATAGCAAAACAATCTTAAAACAGTTCCAATCAAATAGCAAAACAAATCTTAAAACAGTTCCAATCAAATAGCAAAACAAATCTTAAAACAGTTCCAATCAAAGGGCTTAGACCTCTTAATGAACTCACCACATTAATAACCCCTTTATTCAGACACTCAGACATCATCAAGTCTCCATTCCACACACAGTCAGAGACCGCCACCCATCAGGAACAGCATCAGCTACCAGGTGGATCCACCTAATGATAACACTCCTGCCACCTCCTTTTCTCCACTCTGACATTGGCTTCTCTGGCTTGAAAGGGGCCGTCGGGCGAGTGTTTGATGTGTGTAAAGGTAGTCGTTGGACGACTGCTGACTTTGCCAGGTGCTCCAAACATAGGGGGAGAGAATAAGTGGCAGGAGGGAAGGGAGAGAGAGGCAAGCAGGTAGGCAGAGAGGGAGACAGCAGTGCTGGGTACTGACGAGAGGAGGACAGTTTGCGAACCTCTCCTCTGGAAGGCTTTGTGGAAGTGAGCCAGAGATGGGCCTTCAGTTAGTGTTAATGATGCACCAAGCGCCTGACGTTAAAGGCTACCTGAAATACATCTCTCTCCCTATTTTACAATCGGAGGAGGGAAAGGTCCCGTCTGACATGTCAAACAGGCACTGACAGGTAAAATGTGGCTATTTGTTGTTTCATCTGTACTAATCTGGCTTAAATAGTCACTCTTAGCTGGGTTATGAGCTTTTTGCACAGCCGGCGAAATATCACCGAGTACCCCACTGAGTACCCCACTGAGTACCCCACTGAGTACCCCACTGAGTACACCACTTAGGTCTTCCACAGTCTATGCGACATCTGCCCGTAACCATAACAACAAAATAAACAAACATTATTGAAGTGTGGAGAAATAATCGCTTAAAACACCCAAAACATGCACAAAAAAACATATTTACATGCAACATAAATTAATAATTAAAAAATGGAATCGAAAACGATGATTTTTATTGTTAGACGCAAACTGATATTGTTAGCTAACTAGCTGGCTAGAGTGGGCGAGTTAGCTGGTGCTGCTGTTGGATGTACTTGCTGACATATCACCATACAGGGTACGTTTTCTACAGTGATGGGTCAACAACGACAGCATCGCTTTATAAATAGAGCAGAATCCTAATTTCTCTGCCCTCGTTTGATCGGCTTCCACAGGCACAAGCACCAATGACCTCTCTTCCTGTCTGTCAGCGCCTTTAAGAATTCAGATATTATGGGTGGGTATCTCTCAAAACGCAGACAGAAGGCAAACATAGTTTCTCTCTCTAGTGGCATTAATTTGTTTACTAGTAATCAGTATAATCACCAGAACTGTGGTCCTAGGCATCTCTGCAGTGTTTATCAATGCATGTTTGTGTTTGTGTGATGGAGTGGGGTCACGAACCCTGTAGGCGGGTTCTTCTCTGCCATCTCAAAGTAAAACAGTGACTCAAGCAGTGAGCTGCATTAAAGAGACAGTGACAGAGTGAGAGAAAGAGAGGGAGAGTGAGTGTGACTGGAGATAGAAATTGGTTGGTTCTTCATATAATCTAAACTATAATGGTGTTTTAGAAAATTTAAAGGAAATGATGGTGGCAGAACATTTATTTAAATTGTTTTACTGGCAAGTTATGTTTTGGTTTATTCATCTGCATTTCATACTATGCCTATTTGTTTGTATTTATTAAATGATTAATGGAATAATGCATTATGTCGTTAATGTGTTTTTGTCTCATTATGATTTATTGTTAGAACCTCGATTTTCACAATGTCAGGTGAAATTATGCATCATTGAAGTGAAGCTTAATCGGCTTACAATTTTGTCCAAATGATTTTGCCTAAATGGATACTGAACATCACTGAGCATCAGATCTAATATCTGTTGCTTCTTGCTCAGTACAGTTCTGGCTGTAACATTCAATCCACACATTATCCACAGGTCCTATAGAGAAATATCAACATTGACATGGGTGTAAAGATTACAAATCAAAAGTGTAGTGTGTGTGTGTGTGTGTGTGTGTGTGTGTGTGTATGTGTGTGTGTGTGTGTGTGTGTGTGTGTGTGTGTGTGTGTGTGTGTGTGTGTGTGTGTGTGTGTGTGTGTGTGTGTGTGTGTGTGTGTGTGTGCGTGCGTGCGTGCGTGCGTGCGTGCGTGTGTGTGTGTGCGTGTGCGTGTGTGTGTCATGGATGCATGTGCTTCTGTGTTCTGTGTAGCGTTGCTGGTCACGTGGGTGTGATTTACCATTGTGTCTACATATCTCTATAGCCAGCTTGGCTGTCACTTGTGCTGCTGATTTGTGAGAGGCAGAATTGCTCCCAAAGTGCTTCTGCGGTCTATACTTCCTCCCTTTTCAGGGGCCTGTATCTTTCAATAGAAGGAGAAACCTTTACAATAAGACCCGTAATTTGATTAAAACAGAACCATGGGGTGGGGGGGGGGATTGGTAAAGATGCACTTGACATCTTGTGAAAATGGCTTCCCTCCCTCCGCCATAGGGGGGTTAGGGTGGCTCATAAAAAATGCATTTGAAGAGGGACAGTCTGCTGATTAGAAGTACTTTTCGCCTCTCAAAAGTGGCGTCCAATTAGCTTTGAGAAACAGCTTCCCCATCGCTGCCGTTCTCCCACACCACCAACGGCGCATCGGAGACACCGTGACATGACATAATGAATGCAATCACCAATAATTAGTAGGGGGATGATCAGCCCTCACTTTGAGCCATCATCAAGAGAGGAGAAGGTTGCACTTCTCCTTCCTTCTTAAACACAACCTGCCTACCAGGAGTTTAGAAGTCAGACCCTCAACAAATTTGTAGTCTTCATGTCAGTAAATTATTACATTTTCAGAGCACATATGATGAGGTGATTAAGATACATAAATAATAGTTGATTACCTGCTGTAAAGTTTGAGACAAATCGACTGTCTCCTAAAATGAAAAACGTCTTATTTTCAGGTGCAGTATTTCTTTATCGTCAGTCGTGAAACTTGGACCCAGACTCATGTTTATCCAGGGTTTCGGTGCTGACATTGACACCATTGGTCGGTGGTTGATTTAATTTTCGAACTCTGAAGACACAGAGAACCCTCGTTTCACCCAGAGAACTGAACGGAGGGGTGGAGGGGGAGACCGTGCGGCCGGGCAATGTGCCATTGTCAGCTGTAAAAGTCATGGGTATGGTGGGAGTGGAACAGGAAGGTAGTCAGACAGACAGGCCAGAGCACCTCTTTAAGAGGGCCTTGACACCCTTCAGAACACCAACTAGTGAATCAAAGATCTAGGTATCTCCAGTGGAAAGCGGAAGAGAAACGATGCCAGGAACTGAAGTACTACTGGTCAGCTTCCGCTCAGCCCAGTTTTTAGCTCTTCTCTGTCCTGGTACCCCTGAAGCAAGTCCCTGCCTATCTTCCGAAAATGTCTGATAAAACCAAACTCTTCAAAAGAGCATCTTAAATCTGATATTCCACGGGAAATGAATGCATTAATTGTGAGTCGCTCTGGAGAAGAGCAACTGTTAGGATGTTGTTGTTTTTTTATTTTTTTTTGTAGATGCTCTGAAGTGTGGTTGGCTGATGAAGACAGAGATCAAAGGTGACAGAGATCATTGTCACTTTGTGATAGGTCTGATAGGTCTGATGTGCCAGTCACCATGGCCTGTTGACGGTGACCCGCATCACCCAAATAAGATAAATAAGCTTTTGTCCAACTCATTGTTCTCTCTTTATTCTCTGTGAAAAACAAAACCCTTTACACCAGAGGACATTAAGTTATTCTCTAAAGTGGTGACAAATTAGGGCCGTTTAAATGTAAAAGTCAGGGGAAGAATTCTCTGGAACTAAAAGATAAGTCAGACTGTTGTGTAATAGTGGCCCTGTCAAAGGCAATTTGTAGTAAAAACTGCTTGTTTATGAATATTGGGGTCTCATACGTAATTTATGCCAGTAGGTGTACCATCAATTAAATATGAATTGTGCCGAGGAAAAAAAACATATTTAATTCCACTGAAATGCAGCAGCCCTGTTTCTGCCCTGTTCTACCTAATTCTTGCTAAGCCTCAAGTCTTAAAGCCATGATATGTTAATGTGACACAAGTCAAAGATAACTGGCATGCTTATTAAATACTTAGCAGATAATACAAATCCACATATTTTTCTCTAATGTAATTGAAACACTGAAAAGGGCTTTATATTAATACTGAAATAGGCCGATGTTAACTGAAGAATGTTTCTGTTGGTGGTTTGAGGGAGATGGGGAGGGGGGGCAATATCTGGAGAAATATTAAATAATTTATGATAATGCTACAATTCACCGCCAGGATTTTCAATTTTTAATCAACAAGTTGTGCCTCGGAAGTTTTAAACCTACAAAAACCTAATGCAATTACAGAATGAAACTTAAATGTTCTTTAAGGCAGGCTTCTAAAGCGCAGATTAAAAATGTATTGCAAGGATAATGGCCAAGCCGCTTTTATTCTTTCAACCACTTACAATGCAATTAGATTTAAAAACGCGTTTTTAATATTTATGTTTTAAGGAGAATCAGAGGAAAAGGAGGTGGTGAATGGAACCCAGGGATGAGCCAGTGTACTCAGACAATATTAATGTTGCCATGGCAGTCAACGGACACCTGTATTAAATCATCCGTAAATCATTTAATTTTCACCATGTTAGCAACGTTCACACAACGTTGACCAAAACAAGCTGTTGGATTGTCATCAAACATTCATGTGTTTTTCCGTCCCTCCTCTATGTAGTTCAATTGGAGGCAGCAGAGACCTTTGCCACATCAACGCTCACGTTGTGAGGACCAGGATTTTAGCCGGAGGAGGGTTGTCTACCCCTTCCTCCTTTCCCACAGAAATCAATTCAACCTGCCAATTCCCATTGATTTGACAAGCCTGTGATCGACCCTGTTAGGGCAGGATTAGAGGTGTTTATCTCTGGGAAACCTTGACAGAACAAGTGATCATTTCTCTCGGCTTCCTGGAATCTTGGCTGTGAAAACCTGTTGTGTCCTGAAAGCTCTGCTCTCAGTGTTGTTAATTGAATCAATCTAAGATGGTGTAGTAAGGGAGAGTGCACATTTACTGTAGAGATGTGTTGCTCATACAAATCAATCCACTTACGATGATATAAATGCATTGCACTTACCGAGGTGTTTGAGGCAGAGGGGCTTGTAGGTATGACCCTGATAGAAAATGACACTTGCCTTCACACAACGGATCGGGGTTGGAATATGTAAGTGTTACGCAATAAGGGAACACAAGATGCCCTAGAATGTAAACAGTGCAGTACTGTTGATGTAAGCAGAAAACAGTGACCTAGCAACATGTCAACTTTTAATATCAACTTCCAATGTCAAATTAAAGTGAGCCAAATCACAGGGAACTGATAGCGGGGCATATGGTCTAATGGCTGCCAGCTTGCTTCATATGCCTTCACGTCATAATATTGCCTCTATTCTTTAAACAAATCATAAAGGTTGAATGGAGTTTGAACTCAGCTGTAAAACTTTGTATAAATCGACTGAATTCTGCATTGAGCTACTAATTATTGGCGGGAGGTCAGCGCTTGGGAGAAGGTATCACGATGACTGGATTAATGACGGTGCAGTCACGCATGTAGAAGTATAATGCTTTGGGTTCACTGACTGATGAGATCCATTACTCTTCAAATGAAGTTTAATGTTCTTTTGAGCAGCAGGTAATTTCAGCTTGATGTACGTGTGTGTGTGTGTGTGTGTGTATGTGTGTGCACTTGCATGAACATAACTGATTGTGTGTGCATGTGCATTTGAATGTGTGTGTGTGTGTGTGTGTGTGTGCACATGATCATTTGAGTTTGTGTGTGTGTGTGTGTGTGTGTGTGTGTGTGTGTGTGTGTGTGTGTGTGTGTGTGTGTGTGTGTGTGTGTGTGTGTGTGTGTGTGTGTGTGTGTGTGTGTGTGTGTGTGTGTTTGTGTGCTCGTACGCATGTGAGAGTATCTATGAGAAATAATGCCTGTGTGGAATCCCGGCAGCATTTAGACACATTAATGGAACCAGAGACATTGAACCAAAATGTATTATTCAACACTTAAAAGCATGGAGCATCTGCTCACAGCGGTTAAAGCCCTGTCCAACTCCATGGCTCTTTAATATTTCACACAATGAAACTGACTGGGAGGGCGTTCATGTAGAATTTAATTGAGGGCGCAGACAATAGTATAGAGACAGGGACAACCTTGAGAAAAATTTGAGGTCAAAGGTCAACTCCGGGTATTGTGGGTATTGTAATTAGTGTGGCTGGTAAGAGGACAAATGTGACGTAATTGGAAAATTGACGTTTTATCTTCTGTATTGATTGAATGGTGTTGCCGTCAAATCAGTGCTCACTCGCTCACTCGCTCACTCACTCTCTCACTCACTCACCACTCACTCACTCACTCACTCGCTCACTCGCTCACCCGCTCACTCGCTCACCCGCTCTCTCGCTCACTCGCTCACTCGCTCACTCGCTCACTCGCTCTCACTCCAATCCCAAATAAAAGTAAATGTTGCCATTCAGAATAGGTCTGTTTTATTGGATGACACAGCTGCACACACAGACAGCCTGATATCCCTACCGCCCTAACCCGGATGACGCTAGACCAATTGTGCGTCGCCCCATGGACCTCCCGGTCGCGGCTGGCTGCGACAGAGCCTGGGCTCAAACCCAGAGTCACTGGTGGCACAGCTTGCACTGCGATGCAGTGCCTTAGACCACTGCGCCACCCGGGAGGCCCTACCATGATACAATTTTGTATGTTTCTCTTATAAACTTGTGACAGACTCACAATAAGCCCCTTGAACCAAAACAGTTTAAAAAGTATACTCAATATATCCAATGAATATCCTTGAACCTCATAGAAGCTCAAGTCCAAAGAAAATATCACAACATTTTCATTTGCAGAAATACCCCCCCAAAAAAGGCAGTTTGTATCAATAAAATCAATGAAATTCATTTTTAAAGCCCTTTCTACATTGGAATGGACCAAGATGGCACCGACAGAGAGGGGTTCCTCGCTTGTAGTTCTTAGGAAACGTTTTGTATTATTGTGTTTCTTCTTCCTCTGACGAGGAGGAGTAGGAGAGATCGGGCCAATGTGCAGCGTGGTAAGTGTCCATTTTAGTTTATTAAACTGAACACTAAAGAATACAAAATAACAAAGTGAATGATACAAACGAAAACCGAACCAGTCCTGAAATGTGAAACAATCATTACAACAGGAAACAATCACCCACAACTCAAAAGTGAAACCAGGCTACCTAAGTATGGTTCTCAATCAGGGACAACGATTGACAACTGCCTCTGATTGAGAACCATACCAGGCCAAACACAGAAATCCCAAAACATAGAAAAAGGAACATAGACAACCCGCCCAACTCACGCTCTGAACATAGTAAAGCAAAGACATAACAACAGAACTAAGGTCAGCACGTGACAGGACCCCCCTCACCCTCATTGATGCGGACTCCGCAACCTATAGGGGAGGGTCTGGGTGGGTGTCTGTCTGCGGTGCCGGCTCTGGCGCGGGACGTGGACCCCACTCCACCATAGTCTTTAACCGCCTCCGTGGCCTCTTTAGAGCGACGACCCTCGCCGCTGACCTCGGACTGGGGACCCAAGCCACGGATCCCGAATGGACGGGAGATTCCGGCAGCACCGGACAGGCAGGAGACTCCGGCAGCTCCGGAATGAAGGGCGATTCCGGCAGCGCCGGCATGACGGGCGATTCTGGCAGCTTCTGACTGACGAGCGGCTCTGGCAGCTCCTGGCTGACGGACGGCTCTGGCAGCTCAGGACAGACGGGCGGCTCTGGCAGCTCAGGACAGACGGGAGACTCTGGCAGCTCAGGACAGACGGGAGACTCTGGCAGCTCAGGACAGACGGGAGACTCTGGCAGCTCAGGACAGACGGGAGACTCTGGCAGCTCAGGACAGACGGGAGACTCTGGTAGCTCAGGACAGACGGGAGACTCTGGCAGCTCAGGACAGACAGGAGACTCTGGCAGCGCTGGGCAGACGGGAGACTCTGACAGCGCTGGGCAGGAGGAAGACTCTGGCAGCACTGAACAGGCGGGAGCACCTGTAGGGAGGAGACGGAGAGACAGCCTGGTGCGGGGGGCTGCCACCGGAGGGCTGGTGCGTGGAGGTGGCACCAGATTGACCGGACCGTTTTTTATTTTATTTTATTTCACCTTTATTTAACCAGGTAGGCTAGTTGAGAACAAGTTCTCATTTGCAACTGCGACCTGGCCAAGATAAAGCATAGCAGTGTGAACAGACAACACAGAGTTACACATGGAGTAAACAATTAACAAGTCAATAACACAGTAGAAAAAAATGGGCAGTCTATATACAATGTGTGCAAAAGGCATGAGGAGGTAGGCGAATAATACAATTTTGCAGATTAACACTGGAGTGATAAATGATCAGATGATCATGTACAGGTAGAGATATTGGTGTGCAAAAGAGCAGAAAAGTAAATAAATAAAAAACAGTATAAAAACAGTATGGGAATGAGGTAGGTGAAAATGGGTGGGCTATTTACCAATAGACTATGTACAACTGCAGCGATCGGTTAGCTGCTCGGATAGCTGATGTTTGAAGTTGGCGAGGGAGATAAAACAGAACTAAGGTCAGAACATGACAGGACCCCCCCCCCCCTCACCCCCATTGATGCGGACTCCGCAACCTATAGGGGAGGGTCTGGGTGGGTGTATGTCTGCGGTGGCGGCTCTGGCGCGGGACGTGGACCCCACTCCACCATAGTCTTTAACCGCCTCCGTGGCATCTTTAGAGCGACGACCCTCGCCGCCGACCTCGGACTGGGGACCCAAGCCACGGATCCCGAATGGACGGGAGATTCCGGCAGCACCGGACAAGCAGGAGACTCCGGCAGCTCCGGAGTGAAGGGCGATTCCGGCAGCGCCGGCATGACGGGCGATTCTGGCAGCTTCTGACTGACGAGCGGCTCTGGCAGCTCCTGGCTGACGGACGGCTCTGGCAGCTCAGGACAGACGGGCGGCTCTGGCAGTTCAGGACAGACGGGAGTCTCTGGCAGCTCAGGACAGACGGGAGACTCTGGCAGCTCAGGACAGACGGGAGACTCTGGCAGCTCAGGACAGACGGGAGACTCTGGCAGCTCAGGACAGACGGGAGACTCTGGCAGCTCAGGACAGACGGGAGACTCTGGCAGCTCAGGACAGACAGGAGACTCTGGCAGCGCTGGGCAGACGGGAGACTCTGACAGCGCTGGGCAGGAGGAAGAGTCTGGCAGCACCGAACAGGCGGGAGTACCTGTAGGGAGGAGACGGAGAGACAGCCTGGTGCGGGGGGCTGCCACCGGAGGGCTGGTGCGTGGAGGTGGCACCAGATAGACCGGACCGTGAAGGCGCACTGGAGGTCTCAAGCACCGAGCCTGCCCAACCCTACCTGGCTGAATGCTCCACGTAGCCAGGCCAGTGCGGCGAGGTGGAATAGCCTGCACTGGGCTGTGCTGCCGAACCGGGGACATCATGTATAGGGCTGGTGCCATGTACCCTGGCCCGAGGAGACGCACTGGAGACCAGATGCGTTGAGCCGGCTTCATGGCACCTGGCTCGATGCCCACTCTAGGCCTGCTGATACAAGGCGCTGCTATGTACCGCACCGGGCTATGCCTGCGCACCGGGCACACCGTGTGCCTCACGGCATAACACGATGCCTGCCCGGTCCCTCTCTCTCCACGGTAAGCACGGGGAGTTGGCGCAGGTCTCCTACCTGACTTCTCCACACTCCCTGTGTGCCCACCCCAAGACATTTTTGGAGCTGCCTCTCGGGCTTCCAACCGCGCTGCCGTGCTGCCTCCTCATACCACCGCCTCTCGGCTTTCACTGCCACCAGCTCTGTCTTGGGGTGGCAATACTCTCCCGGCTGTACCCAAGGTCCCTTGCCATCCAGGATCTCCTCCCATGTCCAGGAGTCTGGAGATCGCTGCTGCTGCCCATTACCACGCTGCTTGGTCCTTTGGTGGTGGGTGAGTCTATAACGTGTTGCTTCTTCCTCCTCTGACGAGGAGGAGTAGGAGAGATCGGGCCAATGTGCAGCGTGGTAAGTGTCCATTTTAGTTTATTAAACTGAACACTAAAGAATACAAAATAACAAAGTGAATGATACAAACGAAAACCGAAACAGTCCTGAAATGTGAAACAAACATTACAACAGGAAACAATGACCCACAACTCAAAAGTGAAACCAGGCTACCTAAGTATGGTTCTCAATCAGGGACAAGGATTGACAGCTGCCTCTGATTGAAAACCATACAAGGCCAAACACAGAAATCCCAAAACATAGAAAAAGGAACATAGACAACCCACCCAACTCACGCCCTGACCATACTAAAACAAAAACATAACAACAGAACTAAGGTCAGAACGTGACAATTATGTATTATTTTTTACATTGTTAGCCCAGAAAATATTATGTGTTTTTACATACAGACGGGAAGAACTATTGGATATCAGAGCGGCGGTAACTCACCAGCACTACCAGCATTACAACAAGGAATACGACTTTCCCGAAGCTGATCCTTTGTTCGCACCACCCAGGGCAAATGAACTGATTCCAGAGGCCGACCCAAAACAACACCAGCGGAGAAGAGGAATTCGGAGCGGTCTTCTGGTCAGACTTAGGAGGCGCTCACACCACCCACCGCTTCTGAGTATATTACTCTGCTATAGTTCAGTCCCTGGGTAACAAAGTTGATGAGATCAGGATAAGGGTTTCTTTCCAGAGTGGCATCAGGGATTGTAACATACTCTGTTTCACAGAAACATGGCTCTCTTGGGTTATACTGTCAGAGTCGGTCCAGCCATCTGGATTCTCAGTTCATTGCGCCAACGATAGGCCTCAGGAACTTCACTGGTCTTTATGCAACCTGGAAACCTTATATCATGAGGCTGCATGTATTGTAGCTGGGGACTTTGGGGAAAGGGAAAATTGGGGAAAGGGCTACCTAAATTATATCAGCATATCGACTGTAGTTCTCTCACTGGAAAAACACTCAACCATTGTTATTCCAACTTGCATACAAGCCCCCCCCCCCCAAAAAAGTTAAAGACAATCGTACAGTTGAAGTCGGAAGTTTACATGCACTTAGGTTGCAGTCATTAAAACTCATTTTTCAACCACTCCACATATTTCTTGTTAAAATAACTTTAGTTTTGGCAAGTCGGTTAGGACATCTAATTTGTGCATGACACAAGTCGTTTTTCCAACAATTATTTACAGACAGATTATTTCACTTATAATTCACTGTATCACAATTCCAGTGGGTCAGACGTTTACATACACTAAGTTGACTGCGCCTTTAAACAGCTTGGAAAATTCCAGAAATGATGACTTTAGAAGCTTATGGTAGGCTAATTGACATAATTTGAGTCACTTGGAGGTGTACCTGTGGATGTATTTCAAGGCCTACCTTCAAACTCAGTGCCTCTTTGCTTGACATCATGGGAAAATCAAAAGAAATCAGCCAAGACCTCAGAAAAAAATTGTAGACTCCCACAAGCCTGGTTCATCCTTCGTAGTAATTTCCAAATGCCTGAAGGTACCACGTTCACGCAAATCAATCCCAGAACAACAGCAAAGAACCTTCTGAATATGCTGGAGGAAACAGGTACAAAAGTATCTATATCCACAGTAAAATTAGTCCTATATCGACATAACCTGAAAGGCCGCTCAGCAAGGAAGAAGACACTTCTCCAAAACCACCATAAAAAAGCCAGACTACAGTTTGTAACTGCACATGGGGACAAAGATCATACTTTTTTGGAGAAATGTCCTCTGGTCTGATGAAAACAAAAATAGAACTGTCTAGCCATAATGCCCATCGTTATGTTTGGAGGAAAAAGTGGGAGGCTTACAAGCCAAAGTACCCCATCCCAACCGTGAAGCTCGGGGGTGGCAGCATCATGTTGTGGAGTTGCTTTGCTCCAGGAGGGACTGGTGCACTTCACAAAATAGATCGCACCATGAGGCAGGAAAATGATGTGGATATATTGAAGCAACATCTCAAGACATCAGTCAGGAAGTTAAAGCTTGGTCGCAAATGGGTCTTCCAAATGGACAATGACCCCAAGCATACTTCCAAAGTTGTGGCAAAATGGCTTAAGGACAACAAAGTCAAGGTATTGCCCATACCTCAATCCTATAGAACATTTGTGGGCAGAACATAAAAAGTGTGCGCGAGCAAGGAGGAATACAAACCTGACTCAGTTACACCAGCTCTGTCAGGAGGAATGGGCTAAAATTCATCCAACTTATTGTGGGAAGCTTGTGGAAGGCTAGCCAAAATGTTTGACGCAAGTGAAACAATTTAAAGGAAATGCAACCAAATACTAATTGAGTGTATGTAAACTTCTAACCCACTGGGAATGTGATCTCTACTATTATTCTGACATTTCAAATTCTTAAAATAAAGTGGTGATCCTAACTGACCTGAGACAGGGCATTTTTACTAGGATTAAATGTCAGGAATTGTGAAACTGGGTATAAACCTATTTGAATAAGGTGTTTGTAAACTTCCGACTTGAACTGTATCTAGATAATTCTGTTAGCTAAGTAAATAAGTATACCAAGGTACCAAGCTGCTGGGACAACGTTGACCTGGCTGCATCTTTACTCACCTCTGAAGTGTAAAGTCAGATGTGTGAACGTCTTGAGCCCAACAACGGCAGGAGAGTTTCACAGCCCCCCCACACCCAAATACAGAGGCCTTTGAAGCCCCAATGGCTTATCCCTGTCCAGAGGGCATTACAATATAGTATCAAATTATAAAAAATAACCCTACAAGTAATACGTTTTTAAAAAAGCTCCTCAAGGAGAATCCAGAGACACCATTTGCTGACTTCTACAAAAAGGGGAACATAGGCAAATTAATTTTCCACACAGGCCATCCCCTGGCATGGCACAGTGCTATAAGAGCACACTGCCCCTTTGTCAAGAGAGAAGGGTATTGGCCCAGGGCAAAAACTCTGAATACCAGACATTGAGGAAATTGAAACAACCTCTGTCAACGTGTACAAGTCTGGGACAGTAATGGTGCAGGGCATCCTCATGCAGTTCCAGCAGGACTTTTACGGGATCAAAGAGAGAGGACAGCAGGAAAATCTCTCGCTCTCTCTCTCTGTCTCTCTCTGTCTCTCTCTCTCTCTCTCTCTCTCTCTCTCTCTCTCTCTCTCTCTCTCTCTCTCTCTCTGTCTCTCTGTCTCTCTCTCTCTCTCTCTCTCTCTCTCTCTCTCTCTCTCTCTCTCTCTCTCTCTCTCTCTCTCTCTCTCTCTCTCTCTCTCTCTCTCTCTCTCTCTCTCTCTCTCTCTCTCTCTCTCTCTCTCTCTCTCTCTCTCTCTCTCTCTCTCTCTCTCTCTCTCTCTCTGTGATGACTCCCCCATCCTGAGTCTGATCACACCTCTTCAAACTGTCCTGCAGACGAGGATAGTCAGCCCCCCTCCAGCACTGAACACACCCAGGTCCACCACTGCTCCACATCACTGAGAGGGATACATTCACAGAGCTGGAGAGAGACATGGTGGAGCTCAGAGAGCTACTCCACACAATCCAGACAGAACAAGCCAATATTACAGACCACCACATCCACTGAGGACACACAAAAGCCAGAGATTGTGCACCTCATTGACTATAATGGCAAATAGATTCAAGAGGATAAACTTTTTCCCAAACACAAAGTGGCTAATCTCTGGTGCCCACACACTAGGCATGCCCTGGAGCTGCTGTCAGAGGACAGACTAGGGTCCCCCAGCCACATCCTCATTCACACAGGCACAAATTACCTGAGGGCCCAGCAGGAAAGGGTCGCCACAGCACTCAAGGAAGTGATTGAAAAAGCTCTGTCCACTTCTCCAACACACGAGTGGTTATCTCCACCCTGCTACCATGAAAATACTTTCACCCTGCCACCATACAAGCATTTCCCTGGACTGCCTCAAAACCACCACTCCACCCTGGACTTGCACAGCCTTTACGACCAGATCCATCCCTGAAGGACGTCACCCTCAACAGTAGGCCCAGCGCCTTACACAGGAGCAACAGAGCAGGGACAGGCCATATGGCTAGAAATGAATAAGGAAATTATCTCAACAGAGAAATGTCTTCATGTGTGCTACCTACATCCCCCCAATAGAATCCCCACACTTTAACGATGACAGCTTCTCCATCCCAGAGGGAGAGATTAACAATTTACAGGCTCAGGGACATGTACTAGTCTGTGGCGACCTAAATGACAGAACTGGACAATAACCTGACACCCTCAGCACACAGGGGGGCAGACACCTACCTGGAGGTGACAGCGTTCCCTCCTCAATATGCCCCCTAGACACAACTACGACAACATATAACCAACAAAAACGGGTCACAAATCCTGCAGCTCTGTCGGACGCTGGGTATGTACATAGTCAATAGTAGGCTTCGAAGGGACTCCTATGGTAAGTACACCTGTATCTCATCTCTTGGCAGCAGTACTGTAGATTGCTTTATCACTGAGCTCAACACAGAGTTTCTTAGAGTGTTCAGTCAGTCTACTGACACCCCTATCAGATCACAGCAAAATCACACTCTACTTGAACAGAGCTATGCTCAATCATGAGGCATCAAAGCGAATGGAACTGAATAATATAGTGTGGAAATTTGTCAAAAAACTATTAGGCAACAACAAATTCAATCCCTTCTAGACATTTTCCTCGACAAAATGTTTCAATGTAATAGTGAAGGTGTAAAATTGGGAGTAGAAAAGCAAAAGGGTATAATTGACCTCTCCGCTTCCCTATCAAATCTAAATATGTCAAGCAGATGAAAAATGCAAAAACCTAAGAAAGAAGTAGAGAAAAACTTTCCTACCGAAAATATAGAGAACCAGAAAACCTGAGCCTTCGCCGTCACCATGGTGAATCACTAAGACAATACAGAAGTACACCATGGAAGAAGAAGGAACAGCAGGTCAGAAATCAGCTCAATGTAAACGAAGAATCCATCGAATTTATTATCCACTTCTGGGAAAAGTGGAAAAGTCTAAACAAACAACAACACGAAGAGTTTATCTATCCAAAATGGAGAAGTACCACTCTAGGCTCTATGACAAAGAACAAACATCAAAAAACATATACATGTGGAACAGATGTTTATTGTATTCAAAGAAATGACCCCAACCAGTGGTCCCAGTTGAGCTTTATTTATTATCTGTGATTAAACAGGAAACAGCGCGTTAGTTGTGCAGGGCTTAATGATGTTGATGGCTGTCGATGACAAAATCTGTAGCATGAAAACAACTGTGTTAGCAGTGAGCATATGTGACCATTACATCGGTGCATGCTAGCTAACACACTTATTTACAGCAATCACATACCAGGGCTCCTGAATGGCGCAGTGGTCTAAGGCATTGAGTGGCTGCTGCCAACACACTGACTCAACTCCAGCCACTTTAATAATGGGAATTGATGGGAAATGATGTAAAATATATCACTAGCCACTTTAAACAATGCTACCTAATATAATGTTTACATACCCTACATTATTCATCTCATATGTATACGTATATACTGTACTCTATATCATCTACTGCATCCTTATGTAATACATGTATCACTAGCCACTTTAACTATGCCACTTTGTTTACATACTCATCTCATATGTATATACTGCACTCAATACCATCTACTGTATCTTGCCTATGCCGCTCTGTACCATCACTCATTCATATATCTTTATGTACATATTCTTTATCCCCTTACACTTGTGTCTATAAGGTAGTAGTTTTGGAATTGTTAGCTAGATTACTTGTTGGTTATTACTGCATTGTCGGAACTAGAAGCACAAGCATTTCGCTACACTCGCATTAACATCTGCTAACCATGTGTATGTGACAAATAACATTTGATTTGATTTGATCTCAGTGCAAGAGGTGCCACTACAGCCCCTGGTTTGATTCCAGTCTGTGATTGGGAGTCACATAGGGCGGCGCACGATTGGCCCAGCGTCGTCCGGGTTTGGCCGGGGTAGGCTGCCATTGTAAATAAGAGTTTGTTCTTAACTGACTTGCCTAGTTAAATAAAAAATAAAATACCAAAGCACATGGCTGAAAGCCCCTCGATCCCTAACAGGTACCATATACCCACACATGCATGAATCAGGAATGTACAGAAAACTTGAACACATTGTAAAATATAAATATAGAATACAGTATTCAGAACGTGACCTACACCTTGCCTCACATATTCATACTAAAGAGACCCGACGTTCGCGTTCTCCCCTTATCTGCAAGAGGGGCCAATAACAACACGGCTTATTGTCATTGGAATAGAGCCAACCAATAAGAGTGCTTGAACATGTTTTAACTGTCTTGTCGAGGAGGGGACAACTCTGATTACACTGACAGTCTACCTTGACTTCGTGGTGGTGACGGTTACCATTCTACCATCTTTACACTTCCATGTCGTCTCTTCTCTGGATGATGGGTGTTGTATGCTCTCTCTCTCTCATCTGATGGAGGGGATGGTGTAACGCCTGCTCCCGCTCCCCCTGCATGGTCCTCGAAGGCACCAGGCTCCCCAGCATTACGCAATCCTGCCACTATCAGTACGCACACCTGCCATTCCCCGTCTCGCGCATCAGCGTATTATTGGACTCAACCTGGAGTCAATCACCTCTGAGTCATTACCTCCCCTATATCTGCAAGTTCCCCAGCTCTGTTCCCGGCTGTTGTATTGATTGTCGAATGTGGTTGTTTTGCCCGTGTGCTGACGCTGTGCCAGTCTTGTTACATGTCTGTTCCTTATTAAATGTTGACTCCCTATACCTGCTTCTCATCTCCAGCGTCGGTCCTTACACATTTCTGAAGCAACCAAATGAAGCCCCGGGGAGTGCTGGCTTTCCAACTGGTGGTGACGTCGGGTCCAGGGGCCGCCACCGATGGGACCGGGGTTGCCTAAGCCAGCTTGTCGGGCTGTCACACCCTAGCTGGCTTGAGAGGTTTCTTGCCCCGGTTGGCTCAGAAGGCACCCTGAAGAATTTAGAACAATAGTGTAAGAATTGCTAGTACAGCCAAGTTTGAAGGCTATCAAATGCTTCTCAAACATGCCCTCAGGTGGTCAAACTAGCACTTACTAGAATTAATGGTAACAATGGCTGACAATTAAATAACGTGCCATAGAAGTCTGCAGCAGCCCACAAGATGTGCTGCAACATGACGCAACTTTTAAAGGAAGACCACTGTAGGTTACGCTGTTACTCCTCGCAGTTCCAGGGAATATTGAAGGGAATATTGAAAACAACCAACATCAGGGCTCTAGACAGCCACAAACCCAGGACAATCTGCAGTCCCAGCCACAATGGCTAACTGTGTCATGGGCTGCGTTCAAGCCCTCAAGAAAAACCTGCTAGCTTGATTTGCAGCTAGCTAGCAGCTAGGCTAGTTGAAACAACAAATAGCTCCTCAGACCCGTCCTTGGTCGGCAGGATCACTGGACAGAGAGTGATTGATGCCAACTGCATCGCGGGATCCAAACTAAAATGTTAGCTTGGCACAAAGAACTTTCCAATACACTTTCAAAACAACAAACAACAACGTCTTTCAAACAAACAAAACCAAGCTCTTCCTCATTCTGCGTTCAACCGGAAGTGGGTGAGATATGCACACTGTCCACAAGATGAGGAGGAAACTGAGCTGCACTTCCTATCCTCCTGCCAATTTTTTTTACCATATTAGAGACACATGTTTCCCTCAGATTACACAGACCTACAAAGAATTTGAAAACAATCCCAAATTTGAAAAACTCCCATATTTATTGGTTGAAATATCACAGTGAGCAATGACATCAGCAAGATGTGTGACCTTTGGCCATAAGAAAAGGCCAACCGGTGAAGAACAAACACCATTGTAAAAACAACTCATATTTATGTAGATTTATTTTTACCTTTTTGTACTTTAATAACTACTTGCACATCGGTACAAAACAGTTTGTAGGCATAATATGACATTTGAAATGTCTTTATTCTTTTGGAACTTTTGTAAGTGTCAATGTTCTATTGTTTATTTCACATTTGTTTATTATCTATTTTACTTGCTATGGCAATGAATACATACAGTCTGTTTCCCATGCCAATAAAGCCCCTGGAATTGAAATAGAAATTGAGAGCAAGACTGACACTGAGAGAGAATGAGAGAGAGAGAAAGAGAGCCCTAATTTGAAGGATAAAGCATGCATGGCCATGGTAAATGAGTTGGGCTGCGACTCCAGAAAGCAGTGATGAGTTTATAATGGCTCTGAATAGTGTACTGTCCAAGCCCGTGGGCCGGATCAGCTGGTCAGGCTCACAAACCCATGTAAGGAGATGGAGATGACAGGCTGGCAGGCTGGCAAGCAGGCAGGCGGACGGATGGCCACGCTATGCCCGGGTACACAGGGAAACCATGGGCAGACACTTCCCCAAATAGAAATCCTCTGGAAATTAGCGTGGTAGCTATCATTAGTTGTAGTAGCAGTGGTATAACAACTGCTGATGTAAAAACAGCTTTAAAAATACAATTGGTTGATTGATGATTATTACCAGAAGTGTTGTACATGAACCCATCAATAATGTTGGTGAAGAAAAAAATGATTTCATGTGTTTTAATAGTCTAATTTCTATACACTTACTTTGTTTGTGGTTCAATTACCTGAAAAAGACAACAAGCCTTAGGCCAATGAGGATAAAACAACATCATAGGGATTATCTTGCTGTAAATAACCTGCTGCCATTCATTCAGTAGTCAGTGGAGGGTGGAGGGAGAAAACTGCAGGAGCCTTTTCACCATGCAATAACAATGACCTGAGCCCTGAGCCAAGCGTGGCCCAGTTGCCCCTTAAGGCCCTATTATAAATCCTCCTCTTTATGTCAGGCATGGTCTCACACTGACCCCAAAATAGCGGTGCTCGGGTGCAAAAATTCCCCAATTCTCTTTTCCCTCTAAAGTGTGTCTTCTACTGGTGTCAGTTGGGGGGGGCGAAGGTCAAGCGCTCTGGAGAGGTCTAACGGGGAAACATTTACCTCAGAGCGACACGTGCTTATGGAGCTCGTTAAGATGGACACCTGCGATGCGCCTGGGAAGAATGCCGATGCATTTGAGAAGACCCCCGCTTCCCCCTCCTACGTCTCCCCCCTCCCTCCCTCGACCCTCTCAACCCCCTATGGAGGAGCCTCTTCACAACCATGGAGGTGAGGAGAAGGGAACACAGAGAGAGAGAGAGAGAGAGAGAGAGAGAGAGAGAGAGAGAGAGAGAGAGAGAGAGAGAGAGAGAGAGAGACAGACAGACAGACAGACAGACAGACAGACAGACAGACAGACAGACAGACAGACAGACAGACAGACAGACAGACAGACAGACAGACAGACAGACAGACAGACAGACAGACAGACAGACAGACAGACAGACAGACAGACAGACAGACAGACAGACAGACAGACAGACAGACAGACAGACAGACAGACAGACAGACAGACAGACAGACAGACAGACAGACAGACAGACAGACAGACAGACAGACAGACAGACAGACAGACAGACAGACAGACAGACAGACAGACAGACAGACAGACAGACAGACAGACAGACAGACAGACAGACAGACAGACAGACAGACAGACAGACAGACAGACAGACAGACAGACAGACAGACAGACAGACAGACAGACAGACAGACAGACAGACAGACAGACAGACAGACTAACTAAGGAGAATTGGGTGGTGGAATAATACTAGACATGAACCGGAGCACTGTCTAAGAGGACGTCCCTTTGAGAGAGCGAAAGGGATGTAGCCTCCACTCCCCCTCTCCCCCTCGACATCTAGCGGAGATGTGGGTAAGACAGGAAGGGGAAGTAGGGAGAACTTCTTAGTGCCCGTTCACCACTGGTTAGAGGAATTTAGAACAAATGTGTAAGACTTGCTAGTATAGCCAATATTGAAGGCTATCAAATGCTTCTCAAAGATGCCCTCAGGTGGTCAAACTAGCACTTACTAGAATTAATGGTAACAATGGCTGACAATTAAATAACGTGCCATAGAATTCTGTGGCAGCCCACAAGATGTGCTGCAACATGACGCAACTTTTAAAGGAAGAACCACTGTAGGTTACGCTGTTACTCCTCGCAGTTCCAGGGAATATTGAAGGGAATATTGAAAACAACCAACATCAGGGCTCTAGACAGCCACAAACCCAGGACAATCTGCAGTCCCAGCCACAATGGCTAACTGTGTCATGGGCTGCGTTCAAGCCCTCAAGAAAACCCTGCTAGCTTGATTTGCAGCTAGCTAGCAGCTAGGCTGGTTGCAACAACAAATAGCTCCTCAGACCCGTCCTTGGTCGGCAGGATCACTGGACAGAGAGTGATTGATGCCAACTGCATCGCGGGATCCAAACTAAAATGTTAGCTTGGCACAAATAACTTTCTATACACTTTCAAAACAACAAACAACAACTTCTTTCAAACAAACAAAACCAAGCTCTTCCTCGTTCTGCGTTCAACCGGAAGTGGGTGAGATGTGAACACTGTCCACAAGATGAGGAGGAAACTGAGCTGCACTTCCTATCCTCCTGCCAAATATTTGTACCTTATTAGAGACATATATTTCCCTCAGATTACACAGACCTACAAAGAATTTTCTCTCTCTCTCTCTCTCTCTCTCTCTCTCTCTCTCTCTCTCTCTCTCTCTCTGTCCCCCTCTCTGTTCTTTTCTCCTCACCTCACTGGTTGGAGACATCTCCACGGTTATGCTATGAATAGTTCCCCCTGTCCTATGGCCCCCAGCTGTGACCTGGCAGTAGGTGTATCATTAATACATGACTGTCTTACCACACCCATCGAGGTGAAGTTAGATGCAGATTTGTAATAGACAGGGTGAGAATGTAGAAAATGTGCAATTTGACTCTTCCATTTCACTATAGTATCTATATTTCACAATAGTCGTAAACGCTCTCTCTGACTCACATAAACACACACACAGAGAGAGAGAGCTAAGAACACATTGTTTGACATGCAGAATATCATATAGATATACACAATATGTGTTCTTCCGTTTTTAAATATTTCCAATTTCATGAAACAGTGGTGAGGTTAACTCTAACGTAACCCAGGCATTAGCTCTGTGAAGCTGACGTAACGTAACCCAGGCATTAGCTCTGTGAAGCTGACATAACGTAAACCAGGCATTAGCTCTGTGAAGCTGACGTAACGTAACCCAGGCATTAGCTCTGTGAAGCTGACGTAACGTAAACCAGGCATTAGCTCTGTGAAGCTGACGTAACGTAACCCAGGCATTAGCTCTGTGAAGCTGACGTATCGTAAACCAGGCATTAGCTCTGTGAAGCTGACATAACGTAACCCAGGCATTAGCTCTGTGAAGCTGACATAACGTAACCCAGGCATTAGCTCTGTGAAGCTGACATAACGTAACCCAGGCATTTGCTGTGTGAAGCTGACGTAACGTAACCCAGGCATTAGCTCTGTGAAGCTGACATAACGTAAACCAGGCATTAGCTCTGTGAAGCTGACGTAACATAACCCAGGCATTAGCTCTGTGAAGCTGACATAACATAACCCAGGCATTAGCTCTGTGAAGCTGACATAACGTAACCCAGGCATTAGCTCTGTGAAGCTGACATAACGTAACCCAGGCATTAGCTCTGTGAAGCTGACGTATCGTAAACCAGGCATTAGCTCTGTGAAGCTGACGTATCGTAAACCAGGCATTAGCTCTGTGAAGCTGACGTATCGTAAACCAGGCATTAGCTCTGTGAAGCTGACGTATCGTAACCCAGGCATTAGCTCTGTGAAGCTGACGTATCGTAACCCAGGCATTAGCTCTGTGAAGCTGACGTAACATAACCCAGGCATTAGCTCTGTGAAGCTGACATAACGTAACCCAAGCATTAGCTCTGTGAAGCTGACATAACATAACCCAGGCATTAGCTCTGTGAAGCTGACATAACGTAACCCAGGCATTAGCTCTGTGAAGCTGACGTATCGTAACCCAAGCATTAGCTCTGTGAAGCTGACATAACGTAACCCAAGCATTAGCTCTGTGAAGCTGACATAACATAACCCAGGCATTAGCTCTGTGAAGCTGACATAACGTAACCCAGGCATTAGCTCTGTGAAGCTGACGTATCGTAACCCAAGCATTAGCTCTTTGAAGCTGACATAACGTAACCCAAGCATTAGCTCTGTGAAGCTGACATAACATAACCCAAGCATTAGCTCTGTGAAGCTGACATAACATAACCCAGGCATTAGCTCTGTGAAGCTGACATAACGTAACCCAAGCATTAGCTCTGTGAAGCTGACGTAACGTAACCCAGGCATTAGCTCTGTGAAGCTGACATAACGTAACCCAGGCATTAGCTCTGTGAAGCTGACGTAACGTAACCCAGGCATTAGCTCTGTGAAGCTGACGTAACGTAACCCAGGCATTAGCTCTGTGAAGCTGACATAACGTAACCCAAGCATTAGCTCTGTGAAGCTGACATAACGTAACCCAGGCATTAGCTCTGTGAAGCTGACATAACGTAACCCAGGCATTAGCTCTGTGAAGCTGACGTAACGTAACCCAGGCATTAGCTCTGTGAAGCTGACGTAACGTAACCCAGGCATTAGCTCTGTGAAGCTGACGTAACGTAACCCAGGCATTAGCTCTGTGAAGCTGACATAACGTAACCCAGGCATTAGCTCTGTGAAGCTGACGTAACGTAACCCAGGCATTAGCTCTGTGAAGCTGACGTATCGTAACCCAGGCATTAGCTCTGTGAAGCTGACGTATCGTAACCCAGGCATTAGCTCTGTGAAGCTGACGTATCGTAACCCAGGCATTAGCTCTGTGAAGCTGACATAACGTAACCCAGGCATTAGCTCTGTGAAGCTGACATAACGTAACCCAGGCATTAGCTCTGTGAAGCTGACGTATCGTAAACCAGGCATTAGCTCTGTGAAGCTGACGTAACGTAACCCAGGCATTAGCTCTGTGAAGCTGACGTAACGTAACCCAGGCATTAGCTCTGTGAAGCTGACATAACGTAAACCAGGCATTAGCTCTGTGAAGCTGACGTATCGTAACCCAGGCATTTGCTCTGTGAAGCTGACGTAACGTAACCCAGGCATTAGCTCTGTGAAGCTGACGTAACGTAACCCAGGCATTAGCTCTGTGAAGCTGACGTAACGTAACCCAGGCATTAGCTCTGTGAAGCTGACATAACGTAACCCAGGCATTAGCTCTGTGAAGCTGACGTAACGTAACCCAGGCATTAGCTCTGTGAAGCTGACGTAACGTAAACCAGGCATTAGCTCTGTGAAGCTGACGTAACGTAACCCAGGCATTAGCTCTGTGAAGCTGACATAACGTAACCCAGGCATTAGCTCTGTGAAGCTGACATAACGTAAACCAGGCATTAGCTCTGTGAAGCTGACGTAACGTAACCCAGGCATTAGCTCTGTGAAGCTGACGTAACGTAACCCAGGCATTAGCTCTGTGAAGCTGACATAACGTAACCCAGGCATTAGCTCTGTGAAGCTGACATAACGTAACCCAGGCATTAGCTCTGTGAAGCTGACATAACGTAACCCAAGCATTAGCTCTGTGAAGCTGACATAACGTAACCCAGGCATTAGCTCTGTGAAGCTGACATAACGTAACCCAGGCATTAGCTCTGTGAAGCTGACGTAACGTAACCCAGGCATTAGCTCTGTGAAGCTGACATAACGTAACCCAGGCATTAGCTCTGTGAAGCTGACATAACGTAACCCAGGCATTAGCTCTGTGAAGCTGACGTAACGTAACCCAGGCATTAGCTCTGTGAAGCTGACGTAACGTAACCCAGGCATTAGCTCTGTGAAGCTGACGTAACGTAACCCAGGCATTAGCTCTGTGAAGCTGACGTAACGTAACCCAGGCATTAGCTCTGTGAAGCTGACGTAACGTAACCCAGGCATTAGCTCTGTGAAGCTGACGTAACGTAACCCAGGCATTAGCTCTGTGAAGCTGACGTATCGTAACCCAGGCATTAGCTCTGTGAAGCTGACGTAACGTAACCCAGGCATTAGCTCTGTGAAGCTGACGTAACGTAACCCAGGCATTAGCTCTGTGAAGCTGACGTATCGTAAACCAGGCATTAGCTCTGTGAAGCTGACATAACGTAACCCAGGCATTAGCTGTGTGAAGCTGACGTATCGTAACCCAGGCATTTGCTCTGTGAAGCTGACGTAACACTTACATTTCCCCATTCCCTTTTTCACTTTACAGACTGACATAAATGAGCCTCCACCTGCCATGAATCCCAGATGAAAGATCTAAGCTGAAAGATCCAACATGAAAGATCCAACTGGTAATCCGCCATCCAATAATATCTTAAAAGTTCTAGAAAAAGGGAAGTGTGTGGATGAATCGATATGCATAGACGATACAACTGAACAGAATTCATTGTAGATTTCTGTTTAAGGGCCTCCCGAATGGCGCAGTGGTCTAAGATACTGCATCTCAGTGCTAGAGGCGTCACTACAGATCCTGGTTCCGTTCCAGGCTGTATCACAGCGGTCTAAGGCACTGCATCTCAGTGCTAGAGGCATCACTACAGATCCTGGTTCCGTTCCAGGCTGTATCACAGTGGTCTAAGACACTGCATCTCAGTTCTAGAGGCGTCACTACAGATCCGGATACAGCAGGCCGAGCCCGGGAGACACATGAGGTGGCGCACAATTGGCCCAGCGCCATGGGGGAGGGTTTGACCGACTGGGATGTCCCTGTCCCATCGCGCTCTAGCGACTCCTTGTGTCAGCCGGGCGCTGACTTCGTTCGCCAACTGTACAGTGTTTCCTCCTACACGTTGGTGGGGCATGCTTTTAAGCAGGCTTGTCTAGAAGCAGCGCGGCTTGGCGGATTGTGTTTCGGAGGACGCATGTCTCTCGAACTTCGCCTCTCCCGAGTCCGTAGGGGAGTTGCAGCGATGGGACAAGACTGTAACCACCATTTGGATATCATGAAAAAGGTGTAAAAAAGTATTTAAAATAATACATAATAATCCATTTCTGTTTAAAGGTAAAAAAATCTTTAAAAAATCTAATTGATAAAAGTAAACGTTTGATAAGAAAAGCCAAAACCACGGTCCTTGACATCTTGAATTAATGACTATATGAAACACTGTAGTCAATAAACAATGAAGTCAATATCCACTATGACGACCTTGACATTTCACCTTTGACCCCTGTTACGGTATCTCCTTTGCTGTGGAGCCTGCCCTCCTCATCAATTCCTCTGACACCTCCACACTAGTCATCCCCCACTTATTTTAACATCCAGTGAAAACAATCTGTTTCCCCTGGTCTAATTCATTCGTTATTATGTTAATTCGGTTTCCGCTCAGACGTTGGCTTTGAATAGAGTTTATCTGCCAGTGATTAGCTTCAATCCCAGTCCTCGTCTGTGAGGGGAATACGGTATCAACGCTACAGCAATACAAGGCCCATCTAAGTAGTATGCGTTTGCCATCTACTTATCCCCCTGACAGGTCAACCTCACAGAAAGTGCCTTCAGAAAGTATTCAAACCCCTTGACCCATTCTACATTTTGATGTGTTACAACCTGAATTCAAAATGGATGAAATAGATTGTTGTTTCACCCATCTACAGTCAATACCCCATAATGACAAAGTGAAAACATGATTTTAGAAATGTTTGCTAATTTATTGAAAATGAAATACAGAAATATCATATTTACATAAGTGCTCACACCCCTTTGTTGTGACACTCCAAATGTAGCTCAGGTGCATCCAATGTCCTTTGATCAACCTTGAGATGTCACTACAACTTGATTGGAGTCCACCTGGGGCCACGCCTGGAATTTCCTGATTTTAGGGGCAAGGCCATTTGTATTTTATTTTTTAAATATTTGCAAAAATGTCCAAAATAACGTTTTCACTTTGTCATTATGGCGTATTGTGTGTAGATGGGTGAGAGAATAACATCTATGTTTTCCATTTTGAATTCAGGCTGTGTAACACACAGTCAAGGGGTATGAATACTTTCTGAAGGAACTGTAAATTAAGCTATTCCTGATACCTTTATGGAGGTGGAGATTGTGAAGTCAGACTTGTTGATGGAACTTGTGAATATTCTGACCTCTATCTAGTTGATTCAACATTCAAAATCTGGAGATTTCTAAGTCTGTTGTCACTTACAGATGTTTTTATTTATTTTTTTAAAGCATATTTTTCAGACAGTACAGGTATGGACATGGTGCATGTGTTTGTGATGCAACCATGACAACCTGCCTGCCACTCGTGGTTTATCCTGCTGCTCACCTCCATAGTTTGAATCATAGCCTCCAAAGAAAGTGAAGAAACACCCCCAGTATCAATTATTTAGAAAGAGAAAAAACACGAAAGGAACCCTACAGGTCACAAAATGGGCACACTATCTACCTCCTATTTCACCACATTCCCCCAGACAAGCAGCTCTCCAATGGCTATTCAGATTAGCGACCTTACCTCCCCCTCTCTCTCTTCACTGATGATGTTAAAGTAAAGGCTGGCCAGGTGCATGGCTGTGAGTGTTGATCTTATTACCTCACCCCTTGCAGGCCACCCAGATGCCAAGGTCTGTAGTATCTCTCCCATCCTGGCCTGGGGTTAATTAATCTGGCTAACTCATCCGGCTGCCGTGGGCTGTGGGTACACGGAGTGGTGATGACACAGGTGTGAGGTCAGCAGGACCCTGTGTAGGCGGAGCGTGGCTCTGACAACTCAGTGAATGGGAAAACATCGGAGCAGGGCCAAAAGCGTGGGCCACACAGCTGCATGCTGGGATGTTTGAGGGCAGACAGCGTTTAGCCGAACTCCAACGGGGGGGGGGCGTAGTCATGAACAGGGCGGAGGGGTAAAATGTGTCAGCGACCCTTCCCTCCCCACCTCCAACTGGGATGTCTGTCCGTCCGTGACAGATTGGTCATCTAGTCAGTGGCAGCTGTGGAAGTTGTCTCTCCTAGCTGGTGGCTCTTAAAGCAAGGTGACCCATGAACAAGGCTGGGCTGGCTACAGTCCCAATGCCCCAAACTGTGAATCTAACTGGAAGATTTGTATTGACAGAAATCACTTGGCTGAGCTTGCTGACCGTACTGCATTCATAAGGGTCAGGTCTGCTCACTGTACACTTCTGACAGATATTTATTTTCAGTGTCATAGACTACTCAACTAGAAGTACAATAGACTGAATGTCACAGCCTACTAGGAGTGGTGGGTTGGAATCAGGCGCAGAGAGCAGGGTTCGGTAAATTGTCATTTATTCTCCGGCAAAAAAACGGTCACGCCAACATACGGGGGCGCATAAAACAGACCAGCCCAAACACAGGACCAAACAGTCCGGAGAATACACACATGAAAACCACATCCAACAGAGTAACAAAAAACAATCCCGCACAAAACAAGGGCGGGTCCAACTACTACATATAGGGAAGCTAATTAAACCAAAATACACACAGGTGAAACTAATAAGACAAAACCAACAGACGAACGAAAAAAGGGATCGGTAGCGGCTAGTAGGACGGTGACGACGACCGCCGAGCACCGCCTGAACAGGCAGGGGAGCCAACTTCGGAGTTTATAAGCAAGTCCACTAGAATGCCTCTCATTTGGTCTCCTTTAATCTCTAAAAAGAGAAGACTAGATTATTATTATTAATTTTAAACATTACACTTTGATTGTGTCAAATCTGTCAGTTACTCCAGGTGTGATCTTGAAGACAACTTTAGAACCCTGACACACTTACCCTGTCTGTCGTCCTTAAAACGATGTCATTAAATTGCTCTTTGAAACCCGAGATCTCACCTGTATAACACACTGTGTCAGAATCCAGAGTTTCTTGGAAACTTTAGTGTGAATTATAGGAGAATGTGTCCCCTGAAAATCACAGGCTAAGGCAAAGGTGCTGATATCCCCAGCCATCTCATTATCACCTCAGCATGAATTTGGATTATGTTCTGAGGGAAAGAGTCAGCCATTATCATAAGCTACAGTAATAGGTCTCTACTGACTTCCCTCCTTCACTCTAGGCACAGAGCCATAACAGCCTCTGTGGCTCCTAAGGGCCCTCTGGGACCCACTAGCGATCATTGAGTCTCTGAGGCGTCAAAGTCCTTCTCCATCTCAAGGGTGCAACTATTGTATTTATCTGGAGCCAGAAGTATTTGGGTAAATGAGTCTCAGTCACTTACTGGGTTTAGTGTTTCATTTTGCATGAAGAAATGACTGACAATTTGGGTTTCTACTTGAAAGCAGGGAAAGTATTGTATCTGAATATGTAATAAATAACCAAATCATTGATGGATCAATATAAACTATAAATCCATGTCTCTTGTCTGGCTCTGATTGGTCGTTTCTCACGAACCGTAAACCCGGCATACGTGTCATCACACTCCCTCATCTGATTGGCAGAGTATCTGACTTTGTGGCTGTGGTGACAAGCGACGACCACACAGGAGCAAAGCATGAATTCAAAGCAGGAAGTGTGCCCATCAATATGTGTTGTAATTTGTTGGTTCAGCTCAACTGACATTACAAATAATACATTCTATTGCATGTACCACATCAGTTAACACAATTCGAATTAACATTCTACATTACCATAGAAATGATTGCATCACAATACCAGGTGTACTCATGAGTTTACCAGTAAAATTAGCACGGTTCCACACCTGTTTTATTCATTATATTTCTACGTGTGCTTCTGCTGCATTGTAAGGGGCGTTGTCTTGGCAACCGAAGACTTAAACTATATTTAAACAGATATTTTATTTTAATGATGTTCTTCATCCACAACCGTCGTTTTCACAGATTATTTCTGTATGTAATACAATCTGGAGAATCCTATAGGATCCTGTTGGATTACTTTTGATTTCCAGGAAAAAAAGGAAAAAAAGGTAGTCCAATAGGGTTCTGATAGTGACACTAAATCCTACAGGATGGTCTGAATTCTACAGGATCCTATTGGAAAAATCACTAATCCTACAGGATGGTCTGAATTCTACAGGATCCTATTGGAAAAATCACTAAATCCTACAGGATTATCTGAATTCTACAGGATCCTATTGGAAAAATCACTAATCCTACAGGATGGTCTGAATTCTACAGGATCCTATTGGAAAAATCACGAATCCTACAGGATTGTCTGAATTCTACAGGATCCTATTGGAAAAATCACTAATCCTACAGGATTGTCTGAATTCTACAGGATCCTATTGGAAAAATCACTAATCCTACAGGATTGTCTGAATTCTACAGGATCCTATTGGAAAAATCACTAAATCCTACAGGATGGTCTGAATTCTACAGGATCCTATTGGAAAAAATCACAAATCCTACAGGATTGTCTGAATTCTACAGGATCCTATTGGAAAAATCACTAATCCTACAGGATTGTCTGAATTCTACAGGATCCTATTGGAAAAATCACTAATCCTACAGGATTGTCTGAATTCTACAGGATCCTATTGGAAAAAATCACTAAATCCTACAGGATTGTCTGAATTATACAGGATCCTATTGGAAAAATCACTAATCCTACAGGATTGTCTGAATTATACAGGATCCTATTGGAAAAATCACTAATCCTACAGGATTGTCTGAATTCTACAGGATCCTATTGGAAAAAGCACTAATCCTACAGGATTGTCTGAATTCTACAGGATCCTATTGGAAAAATCACTAATCCTACAGGATTGTCTGAATTCTACAGGATCCTATTGGAAAAATCACTAAATCCTACAGGATTGTCTGAATTCTACAGGATCCTATTGGAAAAATCACTAATCCTACAGGATTGTCTGAATTCTACAGGATCCTATTGGAAAAAGCACTAAATCCTACAGGGTTGTCTGAATTCTACAGGATCCTATTGGAAAAATCACTAATCCTACAGGATTGTCTGAATTCTACAGGATCCTATTGGAAAAATCACTAATCCTACAGGATTGTCTGAATTCTACAGGATCCTATTGGAAAAATCACTAATCCTACAGGATTGTCTGAATTCTACAGGATCCTATTGGAAAAATCACTAATCCTACAGGATTGTCTGAATTCTACAGGATCCTATTGGAGAAATCACTAATCCTACAGGATTGTCTGAATTCTACAGGATCCTATTGGAAAAATCACTAATCCTAGAGGATTGTCTGAATTCTACAGGATCCTATTGGAAAAATCACTAATCCTACAGGATTGTCTGAATTCTACAGGATCCTATTGGAAAAATCACTAATCCTAGAGGATTGTCTGAATTCTACAGGATTCTATATGACAAATCACTAATCCTAGAGGATTGTCTGAATTCTACAGGATTCTATATGACAAATCACTGGTCCGATAGTATTTTTTGACTAGGGCTTGAATAGGGATTATCATCCTTCCTCCTGTTTGGCTTGCTTTCCTAATGTGACCTTTCAGAGAATTCCCAATTAGCAGAGATAGCCTCAGAGACCATGTTGTTGAAAGGGCACTGAGAGAGGGAGGTGTGCAGCCTGGGGTGGGGGGAGCTGTTAAATCACCTCAATTCCCTCCATCAATGGTAAAGATTGTGGGGCACCGGATGAGTTTGTGAGCTGAAAGGCTGGGGACATAGGCTTGCAGACACAACTACATATCTGGGTCCAGTAGTGAAAAGAGTCCATAGTTCATACACCCAAAAATGACATATATTTTAATTACCGTCTCAGACCTTGCATTTTCCCTCAGATTAGTAGAGATGAGGGGGAAAGCCCAGGTCTCTGTGTCTACCTGCTTAAATGTTTAGGATGAGAGTGTGAGGGGTTTACCCAGATAACCACACCTTCACACCCCTCACCGCAATAAACACCATCCCTGACAGGGCAAGGTGGGACTCATGGGAGATTAGAAATACAATCCATTAAACTAAATCAAGGTAACAGCTTTATCATCCTCATAAAGTAGGAAAACAATGTTTCTTACTACACACACACACACACACACACACACAAACACGCGCACACGCACACGCACTTGCACACACACACACGCGTGCGCACACGCACATACACACGCACACGCACACACACACACAGACACACACACACACCCTGATGGCTGAATCAGCATTGTAAAAAAAGGGGAGAAAAAAAAATGTAATTAACATTTTAGGGGAATTACCTTTCATCTGTGTTTCTTTTGTTCTTCCAACAGCTTATTTACTTTGCTGTCCTCGGTGTTGTTGCAAGAAAGACATGTAAATGGTTCTGAGGTGATTTAGTTTTTGATGTTCCTCGACAAGAGTGTTAATAACTAGAGACAGACGAGGGAGACTGGGTGTTGGTTTGGGGAAATGCGTAGCTGGGTTTATAATTGGTTAATGAATAGTCAAAATGTGTAATGCTTGCTAGTTGCGTTGTTTCCACCTGGGAAAGAATTGAAAGTTTACTTTATTTGCTAAGTTTAGTTTTGCCGTGATCTATTACACTGATAAATTATGTTGTGTGGATGAATTGAGTTCAGGCAGACAAACACACTGTAGACCACTTTGCTATGGGATGTTGAATATGAAGACACAAGTAGTTGTGTGTTGTAAATATATCCTGCAGACCTATAATGCAACACACACACACACACACACACACACACACACACACACACACACACACACACACACACACACACACACTTCCTCCCTCTCTCTGATAGCTCAGTCCACTCCAGGTAATGAGACAGAAAGTCAACCCACTCGTTTCTTTGAAGATACCGCAAGTAGTGTCACGTACATCACAGACGTCTTTAGCCTGTCCTCTCTCCGCTCTCCCTCGCTATTGTGGCCAGAGCCGCTCAATTACGCAACACTGTGAAGGACACAAAGGACCGGGTGGGTGTCTGTGGGTGAGGCACATACCACTTATAGCTGCATGGATTGTGTAACATAGACGTGAAAACAGCACATTGCCACCTAGCGCTGATCCCAGACACCTCATCTGTCTGTGACAGGGCTGTTCTAACCACGTCCTCCAGGTCCAAGTATCCTTCACCTTGGAGAGCTACCAGCCTCTGGGCATTACTCTGTGTAAATAGCAGTGTAATTGAACAATGTGTTAAGATAGATGTAATGGGGAGCGAGAACAAACATGTAGTGCTATTTGGAGAGAGATTGAATTGAAACAGAAAGACAGAGAAACAGGGGGTGTTGTAATGAGAAAGTGGCAGCTTCTTTCAAAAATAAATGTGACCAGGAACACTGCTTTCTTGGATTTCGCTGTGAAAATGTTCTACGATTTGAAACCTGTCTTTTGGATCTGGGAGAGTTTAGATTGAAGCTTTGGAAGACCTTGGTTCGGGGAACGAGCTCAATGGAGTGAAAGCGTGCAGGGTTGAATTAATTGGACATGTTTGTAATATCTGCTGGTATTCAGACACCCAATTCTTTAAAATCCGAAGGCCCCAAAAAGAAACATCACAACTGGTTTTATTTTGGATGGACTATGACATACAGCCATTGCAAATAACCCAGCGTAAATTCTATTGCTTTTTTCAAACAGGCTGACATTCCATTTCATCCCACGGATTTTCGATATCAGGCAGGTGAAGAAGGCATTGAATACACACATTAAGAGAAATCATATGGTGGTAATGTAGTGTTGCTACTCACAGGCCCCTTTTGACAGAGTGGTGAACTTTCATTCAAAATTGAATTTAATCTCAACCCATCAGAAATTGACCAATGGGAGAGCCCGATTAGAAATGTAACAGTCGGTCATGATATAACTTCCCTTCCCGGCTATTTCAAGGTCATGTGAATGTAAATTAGTTACACATTACTATGTAAATTACTTAAGCACAATCAGTCAGGACCATCAGTCATGAACCTGTCCCATAGTTATTCACTACACAGCCCTGAGCTTTACCTACCTGTCCCATAGTTATTCCCTACACAGCCCTGAGCTTTATCTACCTGTCCCATAGTTATTCACTACACAGCCCTGAGCTTTATCTACCTGTCCCATAGTTATTCACTACACAGCCCTGAGCTTTACCTACCTGTCCCATAGTTATTCACTACACAGCCCTGAGCTTTACCTACCTGTCCCATAGTTATTCACTACACAGCCCTGAGCTTTACCTACCTGTCCCATAGTTATTCACTACACAGCCCTGAGCTTTATCTACCTGTCCCATAATTATTCACTACACAGCCCTGAGCTTTACCTACCTGTCCCATAGTCAGTACACAAGCCTGAGCTTTACCTACCTGTCCCATAGTCAATACACAGCCCTGAGCTTTACCTACCTGTCCCATAGTCACTACACAGCCCTGAGCTTTATCTACCTGTCCCATAGTCACTACACAGCCCTGAGCTTTATCTACCTGTCCCATAGTCACTACACAGCCCTGAGCTTTACCTGCCTGTCCCATAGTCAATACACAGCCCTGAGCTTTACCTACCTGTCCCATAGTCACTACACAGCCCTGAGCTTTATCTACCTGTCCCATAGTCACTACACAGCCCTGAGCTTTACCTACCTGTCCCATAGTTATGTCCCATAGTGTGCAATGTGGTGAGCGGAGCGAGTGTGTGGAATGTGGTGCGCGGTGTGTGAAGGTGTGCGGAGCGTGGTGTGCGGAGCGAGTGTGTGGAATGTGGTGCGAGTGTGTGGAATGTGGTGAGCGGAGCGCGGTGCGTGGAATGTGGTGTGCGGAGCGCGGTGTGTGGAATGTGGTGTGCAGAGCGCGGTGTGTGGAATGTGGTGTGTGGAATGCGGTGTGTGGAATGTGGTGTGCGAGCGAGGAGCATGGTGTGTGGAATGTGGTGTGCGGAGCGCGGTGTGTGGAATGTGGTGTGCAGAGCGCGGTGTGTGGAATGTGGTGTGTGGAATGTGGTGTGCAGAGCGCGGTGTGTGGAATGTGGTGTGTGGAATGTGGTGTGCGGAGCGTGTGTGTGGAATGTGGTGTGTGGAATGTGGTGTGCGGAGCGTGGTGTGTGGAATGTGGTGTGCTGAGCTTGGTGTGCGGAGCGTGGTGTGCAGAGCGTGGTGTGCGGAGCGTGGTGTGCGGAGCTTGGTGTGCGGAGCGAGGTGTGCGGAGCGAGGTGTGCGGAGCGTGGTGTGCTGAGCTTGAAATGTGGTGCGGAGCGTGAATGTGTGCAGAGCGCAGAGCGTGGTGTGCGGAGCGTGGTGTGCGGAGCTTGGTGTGCGGAGCGAGGTGTGCGGAGCGAGGTGTGTGGAATGTGGTGTGCGGAGCGAGGTGTGCAGAGCGTGGTTGGCGGAGAGAGGTGTGCGAAACGTGGTGTGCGGAGGGAGGTGTGTGGAGCGTGGTGTGCGGAGGGAGGTGTGCGAAACGCGGTGTGCGGAGCGAGGTGTGTGGAATGTGGTGAGCGGAGCGTGGTGTGCGGAGCGCGGAGTGTGGAATGTGGTGAGCGGAGCGAGTGTGTGGAATGTGGTGCGCGGTGTGTGAAGGTGTGCGGAGCGTGGTGTGCGGAGCGAGGTGTGCGAAACGCGGTGTGCGGAGGGAGGTGTGTGGAGCGTGGTGTGCGGAGGGAGGTGTGCGGAGCGTGGTGTGCGGAGCGAGGTGTGCGGAGCGAGGACTGTGATACCCTAAAACAAAACAAGTGAAGTGTTAAGCCATGCCATTACTTAGCCCCCGTGGCTTAATGTGTGAGAGGTGCACTTACAAGATGTTAATATTAAAAGCGTGATGCATTTGAAAGGGGAGGCCAAATGGGAGTCGGGATGATTAATGGTGTTTTATTTATGGCAGGCTGTGTTTGCCTACGACAGCTGAAATATTGTACTGTATGGATTACTGCACTGACAAAGAAAAGCAGGACAAACGCCATGCATTTACTGTATGTAATGCAGTAGTCACACACACACACACACACATATATATATATATATAGTCCCCCATTATATATTTTAGATGCAATGGAGGAGAGAGCTTATTAACAATCCTCTGGTGTGTTGTGGGGAACTAAAGAGTGTTACACAAGGGGCTGTCTGACCTGTTTATGTCTGGGGCGATCACTAAAACTTACCTTGAGAGTTTCTGTTTTATTTGTTCCATCATATAAGCCCAGCTGGCTGTGGAAAGTTATCTGTGCTGAATAAGCAAGTCCATGTTCAACATATATCTGTTTCTGTCACTTTCTCTCTCTTTTCTCTTTGGCTCTCTCCCTCCTGCATCCTCACTCACATTCTCTCCCCACCTCTCATTTCTGTTCTGTCCCTCTATACATGTTTCCCCCCTCTCTCTACCCTCCCTCTCTCGTTTTCTGTCTCTCTGTCTCTTTCTCTCTTTCTGTCTTCTCTGTTTCTGTCTCTCTCTTTCTGTCTCTCTCTTTCTCTGTCTGTCTCTGTCTTCTCTCCTTCTGTCTCTCTCATCTCTGTATTTCTGTAACTCTCTCTCTTTCTCTGTCTCTCTCTTTCTCTGTCTGTCTCTTTCTCTGTCTGTCTCTGTCTTCTCTCTTTCTGTCTCTCTATCTCTGTATTTCTCTAACTCTCTCTCTTTCTCTCTCTTTCTCTCTTTCTCTCAATTAAATTACATTTAAGGATCTTTATTGGCATAGGAAACATGTTTACATTGCCAAAGCAAATGAAAAAGATAATAAGCAAAGGGGAAATAAACAATACTAAATAAACGGTAAACATTTCACTCACAAATGTTCCAAAATAATAAAGACATTTCAAATGTCATGTTATATCCATGTACAGTGTTGTAATAATGTGCAAATAGTTAAAGTACAAAAGAGAAAATATATAAACATACATTTAGGTTGTATTTACAATGGTGTTTGTTCTTCACTGGTTGACCTTTTCTTGTGGCAACAGGTCACACATATTGCTGCTGTGATGGCACACTGTAGTATTTCACCCTATAGATATGGGAGTTATTCAAAGTGTGATTTGTTTTCTTTGTGGATCTGTGTAATCTGAGGGAAATATGTGTCTCTAATATGGTCATACCTTTGGCAGGAGGATAGGAAGTTCAGCTCATTTTCCACCTCATTTTGTGGGCAGTGTGCACATAGCTTCTCTTCTCTTGATTTCCAGGTCTGCCTTCGGCAGCCTTTCTCAATAGCAAGGCCATGCTTAATGAGTCTGAACATAGTCAAAGATTCCATAAATTTTGGGTCAGTCACAATGATCAGGTATTCTGCTACTGTGTACACTCTGTTTAGGCCCAAATAGCATACTAGTCTGCTCAGTCTGCTCAGTTTTTTTTGTCAATTATTTACAATGTCTGTATGTACAAAGTATTCATCTTTTTGTTTTATCAAGATCTGGTTGGATCTAATTCTGTTGCTGTCCTGGGGCTCTGTGGGATGTGTTTGTGTTTGTGAACAGAGCCCCAGGACCAGCTTGCTTAGGGGGCTCGTCTCCAGGTTAATTTCTCTGTAGGTGAAGGCTTTGTTATGGAAGGTTTGGGAATCACTTTCTTTTAGGTGGTTGTAGAATTGAGTGGCTCTTTTCTGGATTTTGATAATTAGCTCATATCGGACTAATTCTGCTCTGCATACATTATTTGGTATTTTACGTTTTACACAGAGGATATTTTTGCAGGATTCTGCATGCAGAGTCTCAAGTTGGTGTTTGTCCCATTTTGTGAATTCTTGGTTGGTGAACGGACCCCAGATCTCACAACCGTAAAGGGCAAGGGGTTCTATAACTAATTCAATAATTTTTTTGCCAGATCGACGTCATCGATGTCACCGGTCATGCGATCCATCATTGCGCATACCTGCACATCATCATGAGGCACACCTGAACTCCATCACCTCACTTATTACCTCCCCTATATCTGGCACTCCCTTAGGTTCTTTCCCCAGTCAGTATTGTTCCTGTGTTCATGCGTTGATGCTACTGCTATGTTGTCTCGGTCCATGTTTGTAGTTTTATTAAACGTTTCACCTGCTGCTTGACTCTCAGCGTCACCGTTACAGAATACTGATTCCATTAATGTAAGCAGCCTGAAAACCGAGTGTCTCCTTAGACGGTCGCTGAGCAGGGATAACTTCTACGTCAACGCCATGACCAACTGGCGACTGCTATGGAAGAGGTTCTTTGCAGTGCGCGGCCATCAACTAGTGGAGGATATTCTATAACCAGTTGAGTCAGCACAACAGCCCATTCATCAACCCGCGCAGGTCAGTGATGACCATTTGTCCCTCCCGGATAAATATGAAGGCCCCCCATCTAAATACCGTGGCTTCCTACTTTAGTGCTCCCTCTACTTTGAGCACCTGATGGGAGCCCCCACCACCAAGAGGTCCAAGTTTGCCACGGCTATTTCTCTGCTGACTGGGCAGGTGTTGGAATGGGCCACAGCTGTCTGGATGAAAGGGGAGGAGCTAGATTCATGAGGGGTTCATGGCTCTGTTAAAATGCATCTTCAATCATCCCCAGGAGTGCAGAGAGGGAGGTGAGTGCCTACTCCAATTATGGCAGGGAGACCAGACGGCTGCCGAGTATGCACTCACCTTCCGGACAGTAGCAGCATCCAGTGGATGGAATGAGCCAGAGCTTCGTATGCTATTCAGAAAAGGTCCAGACATGACTAGCCTATCGAGACAACCCCTCCTTGGACGCACTCGTTGTGAGGGCCATCCGTCTGGATGGTCTACTTCAGGAGCATCGGTACTCTCATCACTCCTCACCCTCCCTCAGTGAACACTCTGGATCAGAACCTGAACCCATGGAGGTAGGGGTCACACGCCTCCCTGCGGAAGAGCGCTGCAGACGAAGACAGCTGGGGTTCTGTCTGTAACGTGGTCAAGGAGGGTACCAGCTGCAGCTGTATTGATTAGAGGACTCAATGAGATCACCCCGAAGTACCGGTACCCTCTCCCGTTGGTGCCGGCAGCTATCAAACAGCTCCGCAGGGCCAGGTTCTTTACCGAACTGGACCTGCGATGTGCATACAATCTCACCTGCATCCGGGAGAGAATGGAAGACTGCGTTTAGCATGATGTCTGGCCAATATGAGTACTTTGTGTAGTCATTTTGCATAGCCAATGATCCGTCAGTGTTCCAGACATTCGTTAACTAAGTGTTCAGGGACATACTCGGACACCAGGTGATCGTGCATATTGATGACATCCTGGTCTACTCGGATACCCTGGAGGACCACATTACTCAAGTTTGCGCAGTCCTGGAACACCTCCTGGCAAACCACCTGTTTGTCAAGGCTGAGAAATGCCAATTTTGTCAGAAGGCCGTCTCCTTCTTAGGCTACCAAATCAGCCCACAGGGAGTGAGGATTGACGAGAACAAGGTAGATGCGGTCAGGTCATGGCCAGTCCCAACCACCATGAAGGAGTTACAACGTTTTGGGGGGTTTGCCAACTTCTATCATTGTTTTATCAGGAACTTCATCTCTGTTGCCACCCCTGTCACCTCTCTCCTCAAGGGTGGTCCCAGTAGGTTGGTGTGGAGCCCAGCAGCCAATGAGTTATACTCATGGAACCTTTCACCTCTGCCCCATTGCTCTAACACCCAGATCCCACAATATCATTTGTGGTGTAGGTGGACGCTTCAGAGGTGGGCGTGGGGACTGTTCTGTCTCAACGATAGGGTAATCCACAGAAATTGTGTCCGTGTTTATACTTTATGAAACTGTCCCCTGCAGCGAGGAATTATGACGTTGGTGATGAATTATGACGTCGGTGATTGAGAGCTCCTGGCGGTGAAGTTGGCATTAGAAGAATGGAGACACTGGCTGGAGGGCACCAAGGAACCATTCGCAATCTTCACTCACCATCGGAACCTGGAGAATATACCGACAGCAAGGACACCGAATCAAGGTGGGCCCTCTTCACAAGATTCAACTACACAGAGGTAGAAAAACAAGGGTGATGCCCTGTGTCATCTCTACAATTTTGGAGAAGGTCCTGTCCAGAATACATATAATTCCATCCTCCCGAGTCGTAGCTCTTTTGGTCTGGGATGTAGATGTGGACATTCGCCTTTTTCTGGAGAGCGAGCCTGCACCCACAAACTGTCCTCCTGAGCGCAACTACATTCCCACATGGATAAGGGATCGCCTTTTGACCTAGGCACACACCGCTGTCACTGGACGTCCAGGTATTTCTCGTACTACCCAATCCATCTCTCAGAAGTACTGGTTGTCCACCTTGGCGCAGGACGTCAATCGCTATGTCCACTCCTGTTCCGTATGTGCCCGCACCAAACCCCACCCCCCCGGAATGCTCCAGCAGGTGAACTCGTTCCCCTTCCCATGCCTCGGCATCCCTGGTCTCATCTATCCATCGGTAGATGTTACTGATCTCCCCTCTAACGGTTTCACCACCATTTCACAATCCTGTCATTTAATCCCTGTTTCTGGTCTTCCTACTGCTCTCCAGGTTGCTGAGGCACTATTCCAGCAGGTCTTACAGCATTATGGCCTTCCTTAGGACATCGTCTCTGAACATGGTCCCCAATTCAAATCACGGGTATGGAGAGCTTTTATGGAGAAGCTTGGTCATGAACAGCCTCACTTTCTGGTATAGGCCTCTGTCCAACGGGCAGGTGGAGAGGATAAACCAGGAGCTGGGGAGGTGCCTGAGGAGTCACTGTCAGGACCAGCAGGGAGACTGGGCTCGATTCCTTCCATGAGCGGAGTATGCCCAGAAATCGCTACGTCACTTCTCAACTGGGTTTACCCCCCTTCCAGTGTGTTCTGGATTTTCAGCCAGCCCTGGCTCTGTGGACCCTGGGCCAGTCCGCAGGTCCTGCGGGTGGTGAGTGGTTCAGGCCCGCAGAAGAAGTGTGGGGTGATGCTAATGTGAGACTCCAGGGTGCCATCCACCATTAAAAGGAGCAGGCAGACCGCCACCGCAGTGCAACCCCCATGTTCCACCCTGGGGATAGTGTATGGCTCTCTACCAGGAACCTCCCACTCTGCTTGCCCTGCAAGATGCTGAGCCCCGGTTTGTGGAGCTGTTCAAGTTTCTCCGGAGGGTCAACGAGGTGACGTATAGGTTACTGCTTCCCAGTGACTACTGTATCTCACCTTGTTTTCATGTCTCCCTTCTCAGGTCGGTGGTTCCTGGTCCACACGCTGATGCTGCCACCCACGCCACCCCTCCATCCCCATGAGACATCAAGGGGGGGACTGGCCTATGCCGTAGATCTCTACTGGATTCCCAACGTTTTGGGGGTCGGCTCCAATAACTGGTGGACTGGGAGGGTTATGGCCCAGAGGAGCAGTGTTGGGTTCTGGTGGAGGACTTTCTGGATCCCACATCTGTGATTTCCACCTTCGCCGACTGGACGCTCCTCGTCATCAGTGTCGTCCCTCTGGTTGGCATCATTCTGCGGCTGGAGCCGCACATCAGAGGGGGGGACTGTCATGTCTACTGCCTGGAATAGACCCCCCTCAGTCAGTATTGTTCCTGTGTTTATGCGTAGATGCTAATGTTGTCATGTTCCATGTCTAATAAAACAAACATTTCACCTGCTTCTCGACTCTCAGCATCTCTATTACACAGATCCGAATTGGTATGTCAAATTTTATGTTCCTTTTGGTGTAGATGGCCCCTCTTGCCATGTCTCCCAGATTGTTCTTAGCTTTGTGGAAGTTACCTGTGGCTCTGATGTTTAGGCTGAGATACGAGTAGTTGTGTGCTATAGGCAATGGTGTTTTGATAGAATTTGTATTCTTGGCAGCTGGACCTTTGGAACACTATTTTTTTATTTATTAGGTCCCAGGTCTGACAGAATCTGTGCAGGAGATCTAGGTGCTGCTGTAGGCCCTCCTTGGTTGGGAACAGATCTAGGTGCTGCTGTAGGCCCTCCTTGGTTGGGAACAGATCTAGGTGCTGCTGTAAGCCCTCCTTGGTTGGGGACCGAAGAACCAGATCATCAGCAAACCATAGACATTTGAGTTCAGATTCTAGTAAGGTGAGGCCAGGTGCTGCAGACTGTTCTAGTGCCCTTACCAATTCATTGAGGGTGGGAATTAATCTGCATCCCTGTCTCATCCCTGGCCCTGTGGAAAGAACTTTGATTAATTTTTTAAAACCAAGTTTAACCACGTGGTTGTGTACAAGGATTTTATAATGCCTGTTTTTTCCCCCAACACTTGCCATCAATTTGTAAAGCACCTCTACATGCCAAATTGAGTCAAAATCTTTTTGGAAATCAACAAAGCACAAGAATGTGCCTTTGCTTTGATTTGTTTGTCAATTAGGGTGTGCAGTGTGAATACGTGGTCTGTCATGCGATAATTTGTTAAGCCAATTTACTCTATCCCTACCTGTCTATTTCAATGTAAATGGCCACATTGGCATGGGGAACATGTTTGCAAGTGGAATAGAAAATCAGTAAACATTACACTCACAAATTGTTTTAAAGAATAAACATGTCAAATGTTATATTATTGGCAATGTTTGTAAGGACCGACACGGGGTGTAAACATTTAAGGAACAGACATGGAACAAGACAGGTACAGTGTCAGCACACGGTTAACAACGAAGCCGGGGAACAGAGCTTGGGAACAGACAGTTATAGGGGAGTTAATGACACAAAGGTGAATGAGTCCAGGTGAGTCCAAAAATACACTGATGCGTGTGACGGGAGGGAAGGCAGGAGTGCGTGACGCTGGGGTGCCTGGCAGCTTCGAGAGCTAGGGAGGGGGAGCAGGTGTGACAATGTAACACTATGCAAATAGTTGAAGTAACATAAATAAACAGATAAATATAGGTTGCATATACAATGTTGTTCATGCTCCACTGGTTGCCCTTTTGTGGCAACTTCAGTATTTTACCTAACACATATGGGAGTTTATGAATATTTGAATTGTTTAAACTATTGTGGGTCTGTCGTGATCTGTGGGAAATATGTGTAATGTGGCCATACATTTGGCAGGAGGTTAGGAAGTGTAGATCATTTTCCACCTCATTTTGTGGGCAGTGTGTACATAGCCTGTCTTCTGTCGAGAGCCAGGTCTTCCTATAGTGGCCTCTCTCAATAGCAAGGCTATGCTCACTGAGTCTGAACATATTCAATGATTTTATTAATTTGGGGTCAGTCACAGTGGTCAGGTGTGCTGCTACTGTGCACACTCTGTTTAGGGCCAGATAACGTTCCAATTTGCTATTTTTTTGGTTGATACTTTCCAATGTGTCAAACAGTTGTCTTTTTGCTATCTCATAATTTGGTTGGGTCTAAATGTGTTTCTGTCCTGGGGCTCTGTAGGGTCTGTTTGTGTTCATTAACAGAGCCCAGGAACCTGCTGGCTGAGGGGACTCTTCTTTAGGTTCTCTCTCTCTCTCACTCTCTCTCTCACTCTGTCTCTCTCCTGTCTCTCTCCTGTCTCTCTCTTTCTTTCTCTCTCTCCCTCTCTATCGCTCATGTCGAGCAGGGCTTGTCTCTGGTTTCTGCTAGCACGTTTGTTTTCCTATTTGAGTAAGGGACAGATTTAGAATGAGTTCACTCAGGTCACTGTTTCTCCTATTCCCCTTGGGAGCATGCTCGTACACTCTCCTCCCATCTCTGAATGCAGTCAAGCTGAAATGGGGATGTGGTTTTGGGTGTTTTAGCAGGCTATATGCCTCCTCTAGGTAGCATATGCTGTGGAGTATGAAATCATTGACAGCCTTGATAGAGATGAGCAGTAATAACTATAAAATAAATAATTAAAATTAGATATATATTCTATTCTACAATAAATGGGAAATAGTTTATACTGATACAATTGCTCAGACAAATACATTTTATTTAACAAGTAATATGTTTTTTTTTACCAAAAGGTAGGGGTCAAGATTGTTGACACACCTAAAGATTCCTAATAATATAGTAGTTAAAAGTTTATTCGGTCCCATATTCCAAGCACGCAATGATTACATCACGCTTGTGACTTGCCAAACTTGTTGGATGCATTTTCAGTTTGTTTTGGTTGTGTCAGATTATTTTGTGCCCAATATAAATTCATGGTAAATAATGAATTGTTTCATTTTGAAGTCACTTTTATTATAAATAAGAATAGAATATGTTTCTAAACACTCCTACATTCATGTGGATGCTACCATGATTGCAGAGGGTTAAATATCATATTGTAACCCCAAGATATGCTAACCTCTCACCATTACCAATAACAGGGGAGGTTAGCATCATACCCCCAAGACATGCTAACCTCTCACCATTACCAATAACAGGGGAGGTTAGCATCATACCCCCAAGACATGCTAACCTCTCACCATTACCAATAACAGGGGAGGTTAGCATCATAGCCCCAAGACATGCTAACCTCTCACCATTACCAATAACAGGGGAGGTTAGCATGTAATTTCATACCCCCAAGACATGCTAACCTCTCACCATTACCAATAACAGGGGAGGTTAGCATGTAATATCATACCCCCAAGACATGCTAACCTCTCACCATTACCAATAACAGGGGAGATTAGCATGTAATATCATAATCCCAAGATATGCTAACCTCTCACCATTACCAATAACAGGGGAGGTTAGCATGTAATATCATAACCCCAAGACATGCTAACCTCTCACCATTACCAATAACAGGGGAGGTTAGCATGTAATATCATAACCCCAAGACATGCTAACCTCTCACCATTACCAATAACAGGGGAGGTTAGCATGTAATATCATAACCCCAAGACATGCTAACCTCTCACCATTACCAATAACAGGGGAGATTAGCATGTAATATCATAACCCCAAGATATGCTAACCTCTCACCATTACCAATAACAGGGGAGGTTAGCATGTAATATCATAACCCCAAGACATGCTAACCTCTCACCATTACCAATAACAGGGGAGGTTAGCATGTAATATCATAACCTCAAGACATGCTAACCTCTCACCATTACCAATAACAGGGGAGGTTAGCATGTAATATCATAACCCCAAGACATGCTAACCTCTCACCATTACCAATAACAGGGGAGGTTAGCATGTAATATCATAACCCCAAGACATGCTAACCTCTCACCATTACCAATAACAGGGGAGGTTAGCATGTAATATCATAACCCCAAGACATGCTAACCTCTCACCATTACCAATAACAGGGGAGGTTAGCATGTAATATCATAACCCCAAGACATGAGGTTATCATAACCCCAAGACATGCTAACCTCTCACCATTACCAATAACAGGGGAGGTTATCATAATTCATAACCCCAAGACATGCTAACCTCTCACCATTACAATAACAGGGAGGTTAGCTAATAACCTCAAGACATGCTAATCTCTCACCATTACCAATAACAGGGGAGATTAACCCCAAGCATGTAATATTCATAACAGGGGAACCCCAAGACATGCTAACCTCTCACCATTACCAATAACAGGGGAGATTAGCATGTAATATCATAACCCCAAAACATGCTAACCTCTCACCATTACCAATAACAGGGGAGGTTAGCATGTAATATCATAACCCCAAGACATGCTAACCTCTCACCATTACCAATAACAGGGGAGGTTAGCATGTAATATCATAACCCCAAGACATGCTAACCTCTCACCATTACCAATAACAGGGGAGGTTAGCATGTAATATCATAACCTCAAGACATGCTAATCTCTCACCATTACCAATAACAGGGGAGATTAGCATGTAATATCATAACCCCAAAACATGCTAACCTCTCACCATTACCAATAACAGGGGAGGTTAGCATGTAATATCATAACCCCAAGACATGCTAATCTCTCGCCATTACTAATAACAGGGGAGGTTAGCAAGTCTTGAGGGTAGGATGTTTGACCCTCTGTAACTTTCTCACTCATCGTTATTCACGATTCATTCAGGATTATCCGTAATTATGGTAGCATCCACATGAATGTAGGAGTGTTTAGAAACATATTATATTGCTACTTATGATATAAGTTTCTCCAAAAAGGATTCAATGCATATTTTTAACAAGAGATGTTGGCCGTTGACCTTTTCTGTCCGGTTCGTTATCTAGCTATTGTTTTAATGTTCTGTGAAATTTAAAGCTGTGCATTTACGTCTGTTTTACAGCAGGACCTCTCTGAATTGTAGCGTTTATGTATTAGTAAGTGCCTGAGGAGAAAAAAATATTTTTCCCGGGCGTCATCCGATGTATGTTAGCCCGTATATCTCGTCTCGAGGCCTTTTATACGGAGTGCCATCCGTGTGACGACGAGTGTGATTACGGTGTAACTTTAGCAGAGTTTGGCTCACTTCGGGCCTTTGATGTGGCAGCCTTTGGAAAGAATACATCTGGAGGATCGGAAGTTGTCAAAACTGACGCTGAATGTGATGACGGAGGTTTTTCTGGTCGATGCCGTTTTATCTGTGACTTGTCCAAGAGGTGATCAGCAACTTTGTATCACACACACAGACAAAGGGTTGGGTGTGTGGAAGATGGGTGGTGGTAACTATGGATACGTTAGTGTGTTGTTAGTACACAGAAAAAAGGATGGCAGTGATTCTCAACATGATAAAACTGAATGAGTGCGTATGTATGTATCAGTACAGTATAGCATGTCTCGACAATGTATGTAGCTGACTATACACAGCGCTATGGAGATATTTCACTCCCTGTTGATTATTTTAATCGAATCCCCTCGGGGGATTTCTCAAGCTTATCAGTAGGGAGGTTGACTGTGAATCTGTCTCCCTTGCAGAGGTGTCGAGGCTCGGAGACGCGACACCTTTTGGAGTCGCCACACAAAGCCCTGCGGCTCTGCTGAGAGTGGCAGATATGAGTAACCCCCGCTCGCACAATCACACAGCTACATTTTGTTAAATGTACAAAGGCCCTTCACTGCTGGACAGATAATACAACTGCTACTGCTGCCGGGTCATTGATATAGCGAGGGAGGAGAAATAATAACCAAGGTTGAGGGAATTTGAAATGTTGTTGACGGAACATAAACTTGAAAATATTGTGAGGAGAGTATTAGTTTAATATAACAATCAAACCCTGTGTGACTTAAAAAGAAAGTCGATAGAGAGCAACATTGTGTTCATGATGTAAACAGCATTATTTCTTCCCATCATGACCCAGCAGGAATTATAGGATACATCTGGTGCATTATCCCGACTCATCTAAAAAAGAGTCAAGAGCATCAACAAGAAAACCTTTGAAGTTAAATGAGGATTTTTTTTTAGGATTGGAGCAGCAGAGATTTGCTAATGGTGAAAGAGAGAGAGGGAGAGAACACAGATGGTATCTTTGAACGGTAAAGTGGGACATGGGGATGAAGTTTCGCTGAGACGGTGATGTGGGGGACAGGAGTGTGTGAGTAATTTGAAAATACACCAGACAGGATGTGGTTTCATGAGAGATAGATTATACCAAACAGGAAGGAGAGAAGAAGAGCAAACTAATGAGACAGCGTTTTACTTTGGAAGTCCACAGCCAATAACATAAAAGCCTCAGAAAATGCAGACAAAGGGGTAAGATGTACAGAAGCCTCTCACAAGGGACTTGGTATGTTAATACATGAATAAACTTGACTGACATTTTGGAGACAGTTATTTAAATGTTACAGAATGTATCAGAGCCTAAATCTATTGATTTGTGTAGGTACAGTAGAAGATACAGTATGGGGATTTGAATACTGAGGAACATTATGTGTTTGTAACACTTTGGTCACGACAAGAACATAACGTTTCCAGTACACTTAAGGAGAGGGAAGTGAGTTCAGAGATTAATCAGGAAGCTCCAACTGTATTGTGCTTCTACACCTGCATTGCTTGCTGTTTGGGGTTTTAGGCTGGGTTTCTGTACAGCACTTTGAGATATCAGCTGATGTACGAAGGGCTATGTAAATACATTTGATTTGATTTGATTTATTGGAATGGAAGCCAGATCAAAGTATTTCATACATTCACATCCTTAAAGTATGGATGAAATATGTCTCCCCCCGTTATAACCTTTAACCTTTACGCATTCCATCATTAGTTAGTATTCAGGAAAGTGCCATGTTGAGACTGTCTTCACCCTTGTAAAATTGACTTTAAGATGCTTGTTAAACAAGAACTTTACAGGAACATCTCAAAGGTAAAGGAACGCTTGCGAATAAAATCATCAGCATCATTGGGAAACGTAGATCACCGTTCGTGGGCTATTCAAACTCATCATGTGTTAATGCATTTATAGTTTTCATCTAACGTTCATTCAGCTAATTTAAAATGGAAAATGTTCCTTTGAATATTATCCCTCAAAACTGCAAGCACATCCAGCGAAGTTACCAAGAAGAGAGAGGCAAGATGAAGCTTGTGGACAAAGCGTGACTCTCCTGCACCAGCAAATGATCCATTCAAAACGTATGAAAAAGGTCAGCCAAAGGTCAGGGGTGGCCACAGTCCAGCATGATTCATGAGTATAATTTGCGTATGAAAAATTCATATTAAGCCTGATAAATCATCTACCATACTATCCTTTGACAATCCACAGAAGTGCCAGCTAGGAGACAAATGCTGACTTCAAGGTCTCTCTGAATGGTGTTTTTACAGTAAAGTAATGGACACAACTGTAGCCTATATACTATATAGGCTGAACATCAGTCTAAACATCTATAGCATTGGTAACTGCCAAAATAAAGGAAACACCAGCATAAATTGTCTTAATAGGGCGCTGGCGTAGATTGTACCAATGTCTGGAACTCTGTTGAAGCGACGTGACACCATTTTTCCAAGAGAAATTCCACCATGTTGAAGGTGGTGGAAAACATTGTCTCAGGCACCTCTCCAGAATTTCCCATAAGTGTTCAATTGGGTTGAGATCTGGTGACTGACACACACACACACACACACACACACACACACACACACACACACACACACACACACACACACACACACACACACACACACACACACACACACACACACAATCCCCTCTTTCAAAATCAATGAGATCTTTTCTTCTTGCCATGGTATCCAAACTATTGGGCAACTGGGTGTTTTTATACATGAACCTTAACATGTTGATTTCTTAATTAACTCAGGAACCACACCTGGTTGGAGGCACCTGCTTTCAGTATACTTTATATCCCTCATTTACTCAAGTGTTTCCTTTATTTTGGCAGTTACCTGCATTTCAGCCACAAATCGTCAGGATGTTTCGAGATGGATTCAAATAAGCAGTGGTCTCTGTCTCTCAGTTTGTATTTCTTTAAGCAGTACTACTGGCCTATAGCTGATCAGGATTTAACACTGACAACACACATCTTCAATTGAACTGTACCAATGCGTTCTGTAATACTGTTAATAATTCAACATTTCGTACTGACTTAACCACTGAAGTGGCTATTAGACTTTTTGTCTTGTGTATTTTTTAACATGCTATTAAGAGATTATTGAATAACAGTTCATACTGACACATTTAGAGCAAATGACGTGGTTTGTGTTGGATAGTCGCCCCAAAGGATCTATTGCAACCGCAACATCGGGAGAAGAGGAAGAGGAGGAGGGATTCAGGAGGAAGAGATCATAGGGCAGATTTTAAATGATTTTTTCCCCATAGGGTCATGGATTCATGATAGGGATGAAAACACACACACACACACACACACACACACACACACACACACACACACACACACACACACACACACACACGCTCACTCACTCACTCACTCACTCACTCACTCACTCACTCACTCACTCACTCACTCACTCACTCACACACACACACAATCATACAACCCCCCCACACACACCTCAACATTATAAAAATAATATGAGTGATGAGCAGGGTAGCTGGTGACAATAAACTGGAATGAGTAGCAATTACCATGGTGACAAGATGCCGGTTCCATGGTTTCAACATGTCATTATCTTACCATGAACATTTCCAAGAAGCCTGACAAGCCATTTCTGATGCTGACATGGCCAGCCACCGTGATAAACCACCTTGATAAAAACCACCGGCTAGAAAAGGGAAAATTAGAGGCCCACAACCATCCATAACCCCTCCCTCCCCTTTCCTCATTACAAACACCTCCGTCACACTCTCTCCTGGTGAGCCTTAGCACCTCTGCCCCGCCCCCCTCCCTCGATTCTGTCTCCCCTGTGTCGAAGCTCCTCAAAGATTATTCCCCTTAAATCTGAAATGGTAATTGTATTTTTTTAATCCAATCCTGTTAGAGCCCCATAATTCCTCTGCAAAACTGCCCCGAGGCAATTATACAAAATGTCAATGAATTAAGCAATAGCTTGGTGCGAAGCCAGCGGGGCTCACCATAGATCACCACTGTCAGCAGAAAAACGCATCTGTCACCAGCCACACACACACACACACACACACACACACACACACACACACACACACACACACACACACACACACACACACACACACACACACACACACACACACACACACACACACACACACACACACACACACACACACACACACACACACACACACACACACACAGGCACACACACACACACTAGGAGAGGAACAAACAAATAGAAAGGGCTTTAAGCCAGTGTCTGGAGATCTTTGTGTATGTGGGAAGGTGTATGTAAGGTGTATGTGGGAAGGTGTATGTAAGGTGTATGTGGGAAGGTGCTCTTACCTGGAACAGCCATATGTTTTGTGTGCTGATGAGAAAGATGGCACACTGGGAAAAATTGACTGTGCTTGTTTAGATTGATTGTTGGAATACTAATGCCTGTAATCCGTGTTCACCCACTGTATAGTCCACACTATGGGGTCCTTGCTACTCAGGCTACTACTTTACCCACATTTCCACATGCCGTAGATCATGTTTTACCAAGCACATACATGTGCCGATAATGTACCGTCAGTGGTTCTGTTGTAAAGAACGATTGAACTGTCAAAGAGTTCAGTAGGTAATTAAATACAGTAGAGAACATCAAGTATTAACGCTGTACTGGTATCCCTGATTTCACAACATACTTTAAACTTAGTTACGTAAATAATGTGATCTAGTATTTAATCCAATCCCAGAAGGTCTTCTGAATCCAAACAGTTTAGTTGGAACCAAGTTGATTCATAAAGATATATTGATATATTCTTTAAAATGCAATAAAATACCGACCAGTGACCAGATATATAATCTGTAACGACGTTGGTAAATAAATCAATAATTCATCATATCTAGTAACTCACATTCATATTTAATAGGAAACATTTAGATTGAGATTTCTCACGTGGAAATAGTGGCTTTGTGGTTTTTCCAGTAGAAATATGTGCATATTTTATTAAACCTCTCCCGCATCAGCATCCAGGGCCTACTTAATGAATGTCATCACTACCACGGTGCACACACCTGTTAAGAAAAAGCAGCAGATCCTTGGAAATTATCTCTTTAACTCTTAACTAGCTCCCGTCTAAACATACCATTTACTTACTACACTATGAACCATGCATGTTCTACCTCCTCACCTGTTACATCCATGCATGTATACGAAAAGTGGCTTAGGCCAACAATAACTGTTTATTACATATGTTATTAACAATTTTGAAATAAATAATTAATAGTTTAGCCTAAACGACTTGCAGCCTCCTTTCTACATAATTTTTTGTATATTTTAAAAGTATACTTTGTAAAGTGTTACCTAAAGCGTCATTCAGGTGTCAGAAAATATGTTTATTCGTTTTTGCTTTTCTGAGAACCTTGGCTTCGTGCCCATCGCCTTTTAGACTCTCCCTCACTGGAAACAAATGATCCTGCTGTGTTCATTATTCAGCTTTGTTGGTTTCTTCCACTCTAATTTAGAGCCACATCTGTTTGATGTACTGTTCAAATCAAATCAAATCGAAGATGTGCTGAATACAACAGGTGTAGACTTTATTGTAAAATTCTTATTTAAGAGCACTTTTCCAACTATGCAGAGAAAAAATAAATAAAAAATAAATTGTTTGACAAAAAAATATTATTAACGAGGCTATATACAAGGAGTACCGATACCGAGTCAATGTGCAGGGCTACGAGGTAGGTGAGGTAAATGAGGTAATATGTACATTAGTGCTGAGTGATTAACCAACGTTTCTGTTGATTTTCGGTTATTATTAAGCAACTACTTGACCGAGGTCTGTTCATATACTTGCATTCCATTGGGTAATTTTTTTGGTGAACTCAATTCAATAACTATGTTGTACACTGGGCTGAAGGGAGTTGTAGTTTTCATTAAGCAAAAAATCAACCTAGTTCAGCGCAGAAACGTGGTAATTAACTACAATGACCATAATCCATTGCGCCTGTTATTCCCGTTTGAGACTGAGATGGATAAACTTTTATGCCTGCTACGTTAGGTAAGATACACACAGACTGCATATACTGCATGAGAGATGAATGTACACAACACAATGACAAGAGAGGGATTGAGACATTTCATGAAACTTTAACCTTATCTTTCTTGAAGGAAGTAGTAAAATAATTTGTTCACACAGCTCCACAGCTAGCCTAGCTAAATAGGATGTCTAAGGACAGATGAGTATGGGGAGATAATATTGTTTGGCTGCTACTGCCTGAACAGAGATGAGATTATGACTTTAATTAAGGAATGAAAAATAATAAAGTCTTCAAAACAAAACAAAGTAATATACACAACTGACATTGTCACAACTTCCACCGAAGTCGGCTCCTCTCCTTGTTAGGGCGGCGTTCGGCGATCGACGTCACCGGCTTTCTTGCCATCGCCGCTCCATTTCTCATATATCCATTTGTTTTGTCTTGTTCCATCACACTCCATTCATTCCATAATTACTGCATGTATTTAGTCCACTGTTCCCCACCATGTCTTTGTGTGTAATTGTTTATTGTTATGTGGATTTTGTCAGTAGCTATACTTTTTGCAATGTTCTGTGTTTTTGTCACGTTATTGTTCTTATGTGCTGTCCTTTTTGGACCAGAATTCAAGTGTGCCGGTTTATTACACTCTGCTCTCCTGCACCTGACCTCTGACAGACATATTTATTATTTCAAATCAAATCAAATTGTATTTATCACATACACATGGTTAGCAGATGTTAATGCGAGTGTAGAGAAATGCTTGTGCTTCTAGTTCCGACAATGCAGTAATAACCAACGAATAATCCAACCTAACAATTTCACAACAACTACCTTATACACACACGTTTAAAGGGATGAGGAATTTGTACATACAAATATGTGAATGAGTGATGGTACAAAACGGCATAGGCAAGATACAGTAGATGGTATCGAGTACAGTATATAAATATGAGATGAGTAATGTAGGGTATGTAAACATGTAAAAGTGGCATAGTTTAAAGTGGCCAGTGATACATGTATTACATAAAGATGGCAAGATGCAGTAGATGGTATAGAGTACAGTATATACATATGAGATGATGTAGGGTATGTAAACATTATATTAAGTGGCATTGTCTTAAGGTATAGGGGGCTACATTCTCACTTTTGGATAAATAGCGTGCCCAATTTCAACTTCCTGCTCCTCATGCCAGGAATATAAGATATGCATATTATTAGTAGATGTGGATAGAAAACACCCTGAAGTTTCTAAAACTGTTTGAATCATGTCTGTGAGTATAACAGAACTTATGTAGCAGGCAAAACCCCGAGGACTAACTGTTCAGAATTATTATTATTTTTTTCCTCTGACTGCTCCCTCGGTTGTCTTTGACAAGGGATATTTGATAGGAACCATTTTACAGTTCCTACCACTTCCACTGGATGTCACCAGTCTTTGGAATTTGGTTGAGGTTATTCATTTGTGCAACGAAGAAGAAGCACATCCTGGAACAACGTTACACTATTGAGAGTTGCACAAGACGTAAAAAGGAGCATGGTTTGTTTACTTGCTGTATTGAATACAGATTGCCCCGTCTACAATTTGATCGATTATTAACGTTTAAAAGTGCCTAAAGTTGTATTACAAAAGTAGTTTGAAATATTTTGGCAAAGTTTATAGGCAACTTTTGAAATGTTTTGTAGTGACATGTTTTTGTAAGCTGTTTTTTTTCCAGATCAAACGCGCTTTATAAGTGGACATTTTGGGTATATATGGATGGAATTAATCAGAAAAAAAGGACCAATTGTGATGTTTATGGGACATATTGGAGTGCCAACAAAATACGTTTTGTTTAGTTTTGTGTCGCGCCTGCAGGTTTGAAATATGCTACCCTCTTTATTGACATTGTGCTATCATCAGATAATAGCTTCTTAATGCTTTCGCCGAAAATCTTTTAAAAATCTGACATGTTGGTTGAATTCACAACGTGTGTAGCTTTAATTGAGTATCTTACATGTGTGATTTAATGAATGCTTGATTTTATATCATTATTTGAATTTTCCGCGCTGCATTTTCCCAGTTTTTTTTCCAAGTGGGACGCAAGCGTCCCCTATACCATAAGAAGTTAGAGTGGCTAGTGATACATTTTTTACATACATTTTTCCATTATTAAAGTGGCTGGAGTTGAGTCAGTATGTTGGCAGCAGCCACTCAATGTTAGTGGTGGCTGTTAAACAGTCTGGTGGCCTTGAGATAGAAGCTGTTTTTCAGTCTCTCTGTCCCTGCTTTGATGCACCTGTACTGACCTCGCCTTCTGGATGATAGCGGTGTGAACAGGCAGTGGCTCGGGTGGTTGTTGTCCTTAATGATCTTTATGGCCATCCTGTAACATCGGGGTGGTGTAGGTGTCCTGGAGGGCAGGTAGTTTGCCCCTGGTGATGTGTTGTGCAGACCTCACTACCCTCTGGAGAGCATTGCGGTTGTGGGCGGAGCATTCGCCGTATCAGGCGGTGATACAGCCCGACAGGATGCTCTCGATTGTGCAACTGTAAAAGTTTGTGAGTGCTTTTGGTGACAAGCCAAATTTCTTCAGCCTCCTGAGGTTGAAGAGGCACTGCTGCGCCTTCTTCACCACGCTGTCTGTGTGGGTGGACCAATTCAGTTTGTCTGTGTACACCGAGGAACTTAAAACTTACAACCCTTTCCACTACTGTCCCGTCGATGTGGATAGGGGGCTGTTCCCTCTGCTGTTTCCTGAAGTCCACGATCATCTCCTTTGTTTTGTTGACATTGAGTGTGAGGTTATTTTCCTGACATCACACTCTGAGGGTCCTCACCTCCTCCCTGTCTGCCGTCTCGTCGTTGTTGGTAATCAAGCCTACCACTGTAGTGTCGTCTGCAAACTTGATGATTGAGTTCGAGGCGTGCATTGCCACTCAGTCGTGGGTGAACAGGGAGTACAGGAGAGGGCTCAGAACGCACCCTTGTGGGGCCCCAGTGTTGAGGATCAGCAGGTTGGAGATGTTGTTACCTACCCTCGCCACCTGGAGGCGGTCCGTCACTACCAAGTTATACAGGGCGGGGTTCAGACTCAGGGTCTCGAGCTTGATGACAAGTTTGGAGGGTACTATTACAGTGGTAAATAGACAGCTACGAAAGAAATTGATGAAAACTGTCTTGGTAAATAGTATGGTCTACAATTTACTATGAGGTATTAGCCTCGAAAGGAGTTCGTCCAGTTTGTTCTCCAGTGATTGCAGATTCACCAATAGAACGGAGGGCAGAGGCTGTTTATCCACTCTCCGACATAGTATGTTCAGTTATCCCACACACTGGCCTCCTCCTTCTCCTAGTATTGGGGATTTGGGTCTGGTCTGGGATAATCAGTGTGTCTTTTGCCTCCAACTCATTAAAGTAGAAGTGATTCTGGTATCCAGAAGGTCTTTTCGGTCAAAGGAAACAAAGGTTGAAACATTATGTACTAATAAAGTTGCATTCGGCGAAATAAAAAACCCAAACAGCACAATTGGTCAGTACGGAGCCTGTAAAAAGGCTGCTATCCCCTTCAGCACTACTCTTTTCCATCACCCTCAGGGGAAAACATTGACCTTATTTTATAACACACTGATGCTGTTGCTGTGAATGTTGCAACACTATATTAGCACAACGCCGTGAAAACGTGTAAGGAGTGTATCATTAGTGGTATGGTGTGCCAGTGTTCATGTTTCTGTGTATAAAGTCTACCTGTGAGTATCTCTAAGGATTTCGGGTGTGAAATTGAGTTAGCGTCTGCTGTTGTGCATCACTAGGGTGGCAGAGAAATAAGGACTTGCCAAACCTACCTAGCCTGTCACTTTTCATGGAAGTCAGATTTGGGGAAGAGTGAAACAGAGGGTATTACGATGCCACTCTCAGCTTCTTCTGACAACTGCTGTGGACTTCCCTGTGTGAGCCATGAAAACAGGAGGAGCCACTAGGAGTGAAGTCAATTACAAAAGTGATTGCATAACGGCGTCAGTACGAGGTTGTTGCTAGTCGCTGGCCTCTAGACTCCAACTATATTTATCAGTACTCTATATCTCTCCAGTTCAGTGAAGGGAAATGTGGTTAAGATATTGGCAGCATTACAGCCATGTCATTCAGTAGGTCCAAGATTGCATCTCAAATGGATTGTTCACTTCCAAAGTAAGGGCTTGCATTAGCCTCTCATTGCTCTTATTTCCCATGGTGTTGACTCCTAGAGGTAAGATGTTAACTTGTTTCTCTACTTTGAATCTGCATCTTCCCCTTATTTTGTACTCACAGCAAAAGTACAATGAAGCTGTTATCATAGGAGGATTCTCTTGTTTTTAGATTTCCCTCCCTCCTTCCTTCACTGTCAGACCTCCCTCTCTGGTCATCACTTCATCTCCACAAACATCCTCTGACAGCTCCTCAGCATGGGTTCTCTCTCTCTCTCTCTCTCTCTCTCTCTCTCTCTCTCTCTCTCTCTCTCTCTCAATTCAATGTAAGGGCTTTATTGGTAGGGGAAACACATGTTTACATTGTCAAAGCAAGTGAAGTAGATAATAAATAAACAATAACAATTTCCAGTAAACATTACACTTACAAACATTCCAAAATAATACTAACTTTTCAAATGTCATATTATGTGGAAATAGTTAAAGAACAAAAGGGAACAGGTCTTGTGGCAACAGGTCACAAATCGTGCTGCTGTGATGGCACACTGTGGAATTTCACCCAGTAGATATGGGAGTTAATCAAAATTGGGTATGTTTTCTAATTCTTCGTGGATCTGTGTAATCTGGGGAAATGTGTGTTTATAATATATATAATACATTTGGCAGGAGGTTAGGAAGTGCAGCTCAGTTTCCACCTCATTTTGTGGGCAGTGTGCACATAGCCTGTCTTCTCTTGAGAGCCAGGTCTGCCTACGGTGGCCTTTCTCAATAGCAAGTCTATGCTCACTGAGTCTTTACATAGTCAAAGCTCTCCTTAAGATTGGGTCAGTCACAGTGGTCAGGTATTCTGCCACTGTGTCCTCACTGTTTAGGGCCAAATAGCATTGTAGTTTGCTCCGTTTTGTGTTAAGGAATTATCTTTTTTATTTTCACATGATTTGGTATCTCTCTCTCTCTGCTGCCCTCTCTTGTCAAATCAAATTGTATTGGTCACTTACAAGTGTTTAAAATATGTTATTGTGGGTGTAGCGAAATGCTTGTATACAGTGGGGTCTAGGGTCATTCCATGCCATTTCAGCTTTAGGTTTCCTACCCAACGTTGCTAGGGAAACGTTGTGATCCATTTAATAAGTATGATACCAGCAAAGCACATAAAGGGATTGGTGGCAATTGCAGGACCAGTGGCATCTAGTGGGCAAAATGTAGGACTTCCATGCTAATGTATGGAAAATAATGAAAGTAATGCAACTACAATTACTAATTTCTCATAACAGAAATAAAACTAAAACATCACCAGATTCCCAGGGATTACAAAGTAACAATACTCCAAGCAGCAGCTCCATACGTCTTGTCAAACATAGAGGACTGATTCTGTATACTGGTTTTTGGGGTTGGGATTGGAGTGGGGTGGGGTATTGGGGATCTGTTGGTGGCTATTGATCATTTTATTTGATTCCTCATGTCACGACTAGTCAAGGTGGGTGGAATCAGGCGCAGAGAGCAAATAATGAATAAAGGTTTATTCTCCGGTGAACAACAATAAACACGGACAAACCAAAATACAAACAGGGTGAAAAATATCCAAAACAGGAATTTACAGACAAACCGGAGAAATAAAACACAAAAAACACTGACAGCCGAAACGAAAAGTCAAAACAAACAATCCCGCACAAAACAAGGGCGGGACAACCTACATTATATACAGATACTAATTAACTAAACAACACACAGGTGAAAACAATCAGACAAAACCAACAGATACACGAAAAGGGATCGGTAGTGGCTAGTAGGACGGTGACGACGACCGCCGAGCACAGCCTGAACGGGCAGGAGAGCCTACCTCGGCGGAAGTCGTGACACCTCATGTCTTACTCGTTGTTAGGAAGATATACGGTCCAAGTCAGATGTTAGGTACTATATTGATTGAATATTATATGAAATCTATACATTATAACAGCCAATTTGTGTTCAATCAATTAGCTTAATTTATCAGAGATCAAATTATATTTCAACAAAATCATGTTTCAGGAATGCAAACATGATCTGTTTTCAACTACAGAAATGATTTCAGTACAATCTGAGATGTTGGGTGTGGAAATCCTCTTTATTGTGCTTTTTTGAGGTGGAATGACCCTCTCTGTTTCCCTCACTCTACTCTCTCCTCATCTCTAACAGCCTGTCTCCTGAGGAGCGCTGGGGGAGTCAGAGAAAACAAAGCTTTGGTTCGGTGGATCCGATCTTGATTTTCTGCAGATTGGATTGGAAGATTAGGAGGTTTTATTCATACGTCACACAGACTCTTCCTCTGCAACATGCCAGCCATGACACCACAACACAGAGGTTTCCAACAGTTGGCTGACTATGCCATCTGGGATGTTGAGTCTACACTGCATTGTCCCTTAGGGGACTTACTGTTGGTAGTAGTTGAAGTGGTAAGTAATAGTAGTAGCAGTAGTAGTAGCAGCGGTAGTTGTAGTACTAGTAGTATCAGTATTAGTAGTAGCAGCAGCAGCAACAACAGCAGTAGCAGCAACATCAGTGTTAGTAGTGGTGGTAATGGTAGTAGTAGTAGTGATGGTAGTAGAAGTAGTAGCAGCAGCAGTAGTAGTGGTAATGGTGGTAGTAGTGGTGGTGGTGGTGGTGGTGGTGGTAGTGGTAGTGGTAGTGGTAGTGGTAGTAGTAGTAGAAGTAGTAGTTGTGGCAGAGGTAATGTTACTGGTAGTGGTAGTGGTAGTAGGTATCAGTGAAGGTAGTAGTATTAGTGGAAGTAGTAGTAGTGGTAGTGGTAGTAGTAGTAGTAGTGGTAGTAGTAGTAGTAGTACTAGTAGTGGTAGTAGTAGCAGTAGTAGTAGTAGTAGTAGTAGTAGTAGTAGTGACAGTACTAGAAGAAGTAGAAGTGGTAGTAGCAGTGAAAGTAGTAGTAGTAGTAGTGTTATTAGCATAGATAGTGGTAGTAGTAGTAGTAGTAGCAGTAGCAATAATAGTAGCAGTAGTTGTAGACAACAGCAGTAGTAGTGATGGTAATGGTAGTCGTAGTAGTAGTAGTAGTAGTAGCAGTAGTGGTGGTGGTAGCATTAGTGGTGGTGGTAGTTAGTGGTGGTGGTAGTGGTGGTAGTGGTAGTGGTAGTGGTAGTGGTAGTGGTAGTGGTAGTAGTAGTAGTAGTAGTAGCAGTAGTAGCAGAGGTAGTGGTACTGGTAGTGGTATTAGTAGTAGTAGTAGTAGTAGCAGTATGAGTAGTAGTAATAGCAGTAGAAGTATTAGCAGAGGTAGTGGTGGTAGTAGTAGTGGAAGTAGTAGTAGTGGTGGTAGGAGTGGTATTAGTAGTACTGGTAGAAGTAGTAGAGAGAAGTAGTAATACTGGTTGTAGTATTTGTTTTTTTAGGTGTAGTAGTAGTATTAGAAGTAGTGGTAGAAGTAGTAGTGAAAGTAGTAATAGTGGTAGCAGTAGTAGTAGTAGTGGTCATAGTAGTATTTGTGGTAGAAGAGTTGAAAGTAGTGGTAGTAGTAGTAGCAGTAGTGGAAGCAGAAGTAGTGGTAGCAGTATCGAGTAGTAGTAGTAGTAAAAGTAGTAGTATTAGTAGTGGTAGTAGTAGTTTTGGTTGGAGTGGTAATGGTGGTAGTAGTGTTGTTGGTAGTAGTAGGAGTGGTGGTAGTAGTAGTGGTGGTGGTAGTAGTGGTAGTCGTGGTAGTGGTAGTAGTGGTTGTGGTAGTAATAGTTATATGAGTTGTACTAGTGGTAGTGAAAGTGGTAGTAGTAGTGGTAGTAGTGAAAGTAGTAGAAGTGGTAGTAGTAGTGGTGGTGGTAGGACTGATGGTAGTTGCAGTATTATTATTAGTGGTAGAAATAGTAGTGGTAGTGGTAGAAGTGGTGGTGGTAGTAGTAGCAGTAGTGGATGTAGTTGTAGTAGTTGTAGTAGTAAGGGTAGTAGAACTAGTGGTAGTGGTAGTAGAATTGAAAGTAGTGGTAGGTGTAGTAGTTGTGGCTGTAGAAGTGGAGGTAGTAGTGGTGGTAGTACTAATGGTAGTAGTAGCAGTGGCAGTAGTAGTGAATGCAGTAGTAGTCTTAGTAGCAGTGAAAGTTGTAGTAGTGGAAGTGGTAGTAGTAGTAGGAGTAGTAGTTGTGAAAGTACTAGTATTAGTGGTAGTAGTAGCAGTAGTAATGGTGGAAGTGGCATTAGCAGTGAAAGTAATAGTAACAGTAGT
>NC_068433.1:10130648-10150648 GCF_023373465.1 Oncorhynchus keta
GGGGAGGTCAGGTGATTGTGACACAGTGTGCATGATCATTATTTGTTAAGTAGATTATGCTTTTTGTGAAAAAGTATTTGTTCTTAACTGACTTGCCAGGTTAAAGGTAAAACATTTAAATTAAAAAAATTAAAAACAATGCCAAGGGGAGGCTAAGCAGGCCATCGTTGGGAAAACCATGAGACAGAAATAAACACATTTCTCTGAAAAACCTTCAATGTTGGGTTCACTTATGGTTTACCTCGTTGTTAGTTCTATACTAGAAGGCATATGATGCACTGGTGTTAGTTCTAAGTTAGAAGACACAGCTGGATTGAAAATCACTCAGAAACTGATTGTTCAGTAGTTGTCTGCTGTGTGAGAACACCACTCCTACAGAAGATGAACTGAAGAAAAGTGGTGGCTTACAATCCATTCTGCTCCTCTGTGAAGGTTTCAACTCCCTGCTGTATCACAAGGGTCTATGATGCATATCTCTTAAATTAGATGCCAAGGTTGCTGCACCTCTTCCCACCAAGACGCAGCACCTCTCTCTGGCATGGAAAGAAGGATTGTTGGGGTTCACAGCGGGTGCAAAACTGCCAACCCGGCGGGGTGGTGAGGGTCCTCAAAGAGGGCAGTTTCAATTAGGCGCTCTGTGTCGCCTGCCAATGTGGCGTCCATTGATCATCTCCCAGCACCGGGCCTTGTTAACACTCTACACTCTGCGGCGGAATGTGCAGAAGCTTTACTTTAATACTTTAAAATCTGGCAAAAATCACAGCGTGACAATGTTTCTGTCTTTTCAGGAAGAAGAAAAAATGTTGAAACGAAAAAAAAGAAGAAGCCAGGCAGAGTTGTCAGGCAGGCGGAGATTTCAGCCCTTTTCCCTTTCATCTTGCTGGTTCTTTCCTGCTTTGATTATAGAAGAACACCCTACTCACATTCTCAAGGGCTGAAGAGGCCTTTCTTCGCCGTGGTGGTCGATGTTAGAGCTGTGAAATCGGGAGTCTTGTTTATTAAGACACAAATAGTAACTCCCCGCTCGTCTACAAAACAAGCATTTATTTGCCCGAGAGAGGAACTCTTAAGTCGTGAGCATGAAAAGTTGTTTTTGACATGAAGGGATTGAACTAGTGACCATCTGAACTGAGGCCATAGGGGAGCTGTTACAGACATTTCAAATATACTTTATACTTTTTCTGTGCCAGAGAGCAGAGTTACAGTATGTGGGTTGTTCGACTCATGAATGTCATCTGGAACTTCAATCAATAACCTTTAGTCTACATATGCTTAGACTTTTATAGGCAAGTCAAGTATATCACATACTTAACTGTTCATCGTATTACTTAAACAGTTGATGATGTAAAACATGGTTCTGTAGGTTTAGGTTCTAAATGTTTGACACTGTACATTCTGGCTTCAACTTGGTTATTAAAGGGATTGCTTGTAGTTTGCTAAGAGGCCACAGAACGATTCACAATGAGAGCTTTTAAGTTTCTAAAGCCGCTGAGTGTAGTGCATTAAATGGGAACCCACCAATGGTGTGGCAAATACAGAATGTGCCATAATCTTAATGGTTTGTTACAGGAAATGGACAAACTGCCACAGATCTAGACGAGGATATTTAGAAGGGGGAAACATTTCCAGATAGTCAGGAAACACAGATGGAATTCAAATCCAATGGACATTGTGCTGACTGTAACATTATTCCCCCTGCTTGGTGTGGACTGTCTGGCATATCTGCAAGTTGGTTGGTTGTTCTTTTTACATCTCGGCTTGGGGTTTTACAATTTTATTTCATTCACTGCCTGGGACTCCAGACTTCACAGCCGCCACTTCGGTATGCACATCAAATATTAAATCCAACCCGTACTTCTAATGTACTTGAATCCACTACGATGTGACCTTCACAATACAATACAATTGACTTTGGAAATCAAATTACATATGCCTCTGACATAAATATAAATTCACATCAGTGCCTGGTTGAAGGGATGGAATCCTGCGCATTTACATTCCCGCTACTGATTTCAATGAGGTGTGCTCTGGCAGAATATCAAGGTGCACCTCTCCGAGGCAACCCTCTTTCCACTGCTTAGCAAACTCAGGGAGAGGAGGAGGCCTTTTTCTTTTTCACATGTTCATTCTACTTTGAAATCAGCAGGAATGTGAAAAGGGGAAATTCTATGGTTTGGGAATAAATAATTGATCTTTCCCCCCGTAGGTCATCCCCCTCTGCCTCTCTACATTGGAGTAATTGCGTCTGGAAGCTAATAGGCGCTTAGATTAGCAAGCTAATGCATAAATCATGGAACTTTTTGGAATTCATTGTACACACTTTCGTAAACTCTGACTAGCAACATATGCCTCCAATTGCAACTGTCTCTGATTAACAGATGGCTCGGGCCAGGAACGGCTAAAACTTATGCTACCTGTCAACATATAAATAATCAATAGCAAATTAATAAATTGAATTTATCGAAGAGCCGCTGAACCATATACACCTCAGATAACCCTGTGGAGGAACAAGCCTAGCAACACACTTCATAAAGCCTTTAGAACAAAATAAAATAAACAAGAAAATATATTTTTCCTTGCCCAGCTGGGTTTGCATGGGTGGCATATGTACTGTAGCAGGGAACAGATTTACCCTGTTCTTAGACACCATGTTAATCTCACCTGTTATGACCCAAAAGGACTTCTTGAAACATATAAATGCATGAATAACGTATACATGTACACGCAACCACAAAATAGACGACATGTCACACCCTGATCTGTTTCACCTGTCTTTGTGATTGTCTCCACCCACCTCCAGGTGTCACCCGTTTTCCCCATTATTCCCTGGGTATTTATTGCAGTGTTCCCTGTTTGTCTGTGGACAATTTGTCTTGTCATGTCAAGTCAATAGTGTGTTTTTCTGTGCTCCTACTTTGTCTTATCTCTCTTTTGTTAGTCCTCCCGGTTTTGACCCTTGCCTGCCTTGACTCTGAACCTGCCTGCCTTACCATACTGCCTGCCCTGACCTCGAGCCTGCCTGCCACTATGTACCTCCTGGGCTCTGACCTTGTTTATGAACTTTTGCTTATCCACGACCATTCTCTTGCCTGCACCTTGGATTATAATAAATATCAGAGACTCGAACCATCTGCCTCCCGTGTCTGCACCTGGGTCTCGCCCTGTGCCATTATACTACATGAGGAATGAAAGCTTAGGAAGACAAAGTTAGAAACAAATGCACTTTTTAAATGTAAGAAATAATAAGATCAACGACATCTAAAAACCAAAACGATGCATACACAACATCATTATACACACCTGTGAATTTGCTGTTCCAACTCCAGTGAGCCAATCTATCCGGGCTGAGTAACTTCCTTTTCCCCTGCCAATACACAGCACAGTACAGTGTGTCCTGTCGGCCTGACCTCTGGCTTCCTCTGGACTTGGCACGGACATGAAAACCAATGCTAATCATAAAGCACCATTCTCTGCCCCTGCAGACTCTGGCTCGGCCATCCCGCCTCCCCGTTTCACTCTATGTCTGCCCTCAGAGGCCCAGCAGCTAAACATCAACACATGCCTCTGTCAATAGGGTTTAATGCCAATTACATGGTCTTTACTAGCAATTAATCATGTCATTGACTGGAGCTTTTTCTGTCACGTCCGCCCGTGACAGAGATGTACTCTGCAGTTTCTTTGCAACTGTAAGAATACCTTGTGGTGGAAAAAGTACTTGATTTTCATACCTGAGTAAAAGTACAGATACCTCAATAGAAAATTACTCAAGTGAAAGTAAAAGTCACCCAGTAACATAATAGAGTCAAATTCTAAAATTAATTGGTTTTAAATATACTTAGGTATCAAAAGTAAATGTATTTGCAAAAATATACTTAAGAATCAAAAGTGAAAGTATGGATAATTTAAAATTCCTTGTATTGTGCAAACCAGACGGCACAATTGTCTTTTTAAATGTATTTACGGATAACCAGGGTCACACTCAACACTCAGACATCATTTAAAAACAATGCATTTGTGTTTAGCGAGTCCTCCAGATCAGAAGCATTAGGGATGACCAGGGATGTTCTCTGTTTAGCGAGTCCTCCAGATCAGAAGCATTAGGGATGACCAGGGATGTTCTCTGTTTAGCGAGTCCTCCAGATCAGAAGCATTAGGGATGACCAGGGATGTTCTCCTGATTAGTGTGCGAATTGAACCATTTTCTGTCCTGCTAAGCATTCAAGATGTAATGAATACTTTTAAGTGTCAGGGAAAATGTATGGAGTAAAAAGTACATCATTTTCTTTTGGAACGTAGTGAAGTAAAAGTAGAAGTAGTCAAAAATATAAATAGTAAAGTGAAGTACAGACACCCCCAAAAAACTACTTAAGTAGTACTTTAAAGTACTTGAACACTCTACACAAAATGCACACATACTTGGGTAACTATGGCAACTGCTCAGCGAGGCCTACTGTAGCAAAACTACTACTGCGTTAGTAGTGGATTTACTGCTATCAACTACAACAGGAAATAGTCATTACAACAAAGTTCTATTAGACAAATTATGAAAATGTCAAGAATGGTAAAAATGACTGTCGATAAAGTCCATGTAAAGTGTCATGAGGCTCTATTACATTTCTCCATCCTGCCCTCTACTGTCGACTCAAGGCTATGTGAAGCTCTTGGTTTTCTCCTCAACAAAGCAATCATTGGGAGATTGATCTGATTCCGGTGTAACTGCTGGCAATGCAACTGTATGACAGCTCATTTCCCCTCATCTTCCACCACAGGGTCCACAGGTCTGAAGCAGCATCCTCTGATAGGAGCTAGAGGTAATTGGCTGATTAGTCGATTTGATAGAATTCACAAATGTACATTCACGTTGATTGAGAAAAAAACTATATATATATATATTTAACCAGGCAAGTCAGTTAAGAAAAAAAATAGTATTTACAATGACGGCCTACATCGGCCAAACTCAGATGACGCTTGGCCAGTTGTGCGCCAACCTATGGGAATCCTATGGGACAATAACAGCCGGTTGTGATACAGTCTGGATTCAAAGCAGATTGTCTGTAGTGGCACATCTAGCTGAGATGCAGTGCGCCACTTGGGAGCCCAACCATGGAGGAATTGGAAAAGAGTGGACACAGTCAGTGTTCCTTGAGTGTAAAATGTGGTTATTCTGACCCCTTGACTTTTCCACATTTTGTTAAGTTACAGCCTTATTCTAAAAGGTATTGTTTTGAAATCCCTCATCAATCTACCTCATAATACCCCATAATGATAAAACAAAAACAGTTTCTTATACATTTTTGCAAATGTATAAAAAATGAGAAACTGAAATATCACATTTACATAAGTAGTCAGACTTTTTACTCAGTACTTTGTTGAAGCAGCTTTGGCAGTGATTACAGCCTTGACTCTTCTTGGGTATGACGCTATAAGTTTGGCACACCTGTATTTGGGGAGTTTCTCCCAATTGTTTTGTTGCAGATCCTCTCAAGCTCTGTCAGGTTGGATTGGGAGCGTCACTGCACAGCTATTTTCAAGTCTCTCCAGAGATGTTCGATCAGGTTCAAGTCCGGGCTCCAAGAGGGCTACTCAAGGACATTCAGAGACATGTCCCGAAGCCACTCCTGCGTTGTCTTAGCTGTGTGCTTAGGGTCATTGTCCTATTGGAATGTCAGGTGATGCCAGGTTTCCTCCAGATGTGACACGTGGCATTCAGGCCAAAGAGTTCAATCTTGGTTTCATAGAACCAGAGAATCTTGTTTCTCAAAGGCTGTGTCCTTTAGGTGCCTTTTTGCAAGCTCCAAGCGGGCTGTCATGTGTCTTTTACTGAGGAGTGGCTTTCGTCTGGCTTTCGTCTTTCTCTTTTTTTTCTACTGTGTTATTGACTTGTTAATTGTTTACTCCATGTGTAACTCTGTGTTGTCTGTTCACACTGCTATGCTTTATCTTGGCCAGATCGCAGTTGCAAATGAGAACTTGTTCTCAACTAGGCTACCCAGTTAAATAAAGGTGAAATAAAAAAATTAAAAAACTCTAACATAGAGGCCTGATTGGTGGAGTGCTGCGTAGATGGTTGTCCTTCTGGAATGTTCCTAGCCACCGTGCTTCTACACCTGCATTGCTTGCTGTTTGGGGTTTTAGGCTGGGTTTCTGTATAGCACTTCGATATATCAGCTGATTTAAGAAAGGCTATACAAATACATTTGATTTGATTCTCCCATCACCACAGAGGAACTCTGGAGCTCTGTTAGAGTGACCATCGGGTTCTTGGTCACCTCCCTGACCAAGTCCCTTCTCCCCCGATTGCTCAGTTGGGCCAGGCGGACAGCTCTTGGAAGAGTCTTGGTGGTTCCAAACTTCTTCCATTTAAGAATTATGGAGGCCACTGAGTTCTTGTGGACCTTCAGTAATGCAGAAATGTTTTGGTACCCTTCCCCAGATTTGTCCCTCGATACAATCCTGTCTCAGAGCTCTACGGAGAATTCCTTTGATCTCATGGCTTGGATTTTGCTTTGACATGCACTGTCAACTCTGGGACCTTATATAGACAGGTATGTGCCTTTCCCAATCATGCCCAATCAATTGAATGAACCATAGGTGGACACCAATCAAGTTGTAGATCAATGGAAAGATCATGTAGATCAATGCACATGAGCTCAATTTCATCTCATAACAAAGGGTCTGACATTTTCTTAAACCTGTCAATAGGGGATATTGTGTGTAGATTCATGAGGAATAAAGCTGTAACGTAACAAAATGTGTAATAAGTCAAGAGGTCTGAATACTTTCCGAAGTCACTGTTCCATCACTAATATATATATATTCATGATATTTGCAGACTTTCTTCTCCAGAGCAATTAGGGTTAAGTGCCTTGTTCAAGGGCACATCGACAGATGTTTTCAACTAGTCGGCTCAGGGATTCAAACCAGTGACCTTTCGGATACTGGCCCAACTCTCTTAACCGCTAGGCTACCTGCCACCCTGGTTTTATCTTCTTATGTCAGGCCATATAGATAACTCACTTTGCATCAATGCAAACATGCAGTATCTGCTCATGGCTGAACGTTTAGTTTAAGTTACTGAGTAGCTTTAGGGTTATCATAGCCTTTTTTTTACAGTAAAATCTGTTTGCTGTGGAGTTGTGCCAAATGTGATGGCCCAATTCCGTGGTTCTAAGCACTCCTAACGCCACAGATTAGTCTATGGCCATGACACAGTGATCGTGTCTGCAGCAGTGGACTTCTTTTAGTGGCACACCCAGTCACCCCCAGTGACCCCCAGCGACCCCCAGCGACCCCCAGCGACCCCCAGCCACTCAGAGCCCAGCATGACCAGAGCTCAAAGTCAGGATGAAATGTAATGAAATCACTTTTCTGAAAGCTGCTTTGCCTCTACACACATCCTGGGTTATTTTGGATCCCACATTGCTCTGCGGCAGAGGGTCATGTAGGGGGGACCTTCCGCTGCGTTCTCTCAAATGGTACATCAATATGACGTTCCCAACGTTCCGCTGGGCTGAAGCTACACTACCAGGGTACCTGGGTGTCAGGCCTGTAGTATATGTTTTTACAAACCCAATCTTCAGATATCTAGTGATCCCATTGCCTTCATAAAGATGGCCCATGTGGGCTTCAGTGTGTCATTTCTAGAATGGGCATTGTATTATTCTGTACTGTACAATATACACCACCGGTCAGAATTTGGGGTCACTTAGAAATGTCCTTGTTTTTGGAAGAAAAGCATATTTTTGTCCATTAAAATAGTATCGAATTGATCAGAAATACAGTGTAGACATTGTTAATGTTGTCAATGACTATAGTAGCTGGAAAAGGATGATTTTTATGGAATATCTACATAGGTGTACAGAGGCCCATTATCAGCAACCATCACTCCTGTGTTCCAATGGCACGTTGTGTTAGCTAATCTAAGTTTATAATTTTAAAAGGCTAATTGATCATTAGTAAACTCTTTCACAATTATTTTAGCAAAGCTGAAAACTGTTGTCCTGATTAAAGAAGCAATGAAACTGGCCTTCATTAGATTAGTTGAGTATCTGGAGCATCAGCCTTTGTGGGTTTCGATTACAGGCTCAAAATGGCCAGAAATAAAGCACTTTCTTCTGAAACACATGTTAGTCTATTCTTGTTCCCAATCTAAAAATTGCCAAGAAACTGAAGATCTCGTACAACGCTGTGTACGACTCCCTTCACAGAACAGAGCAAACTGTCTCTAACCAGAATAGAAAGATGAGTGGGAGGCCCCGGTGCACAACTGAGCAAGAGGACAAGTACATTAGAGTGTCTAGTTTGAGAAACAGACGCCTCACAAGTCGTCAACTGGCAGCTTCATTAAATAGTACCAGCAAAACACCAGTCTCAACGTCAAGTGAAGAGACGACTCCGGGATGCTGGCCTGCTAGGCAGAGTTCCTCTGTCCACTGTCCGTGTTCTTTTGCCCATTTTAATATTTTATTTTTATTGGCCAGTCTGAGATATGGCTTTTTGTTTGCAACTCTGGCTGGATTGTATTTCTACACTATTTCTGATCAATTTGATGTTATTTTAATGGACAATTTTTTTGTGCTTTTCTTTCAAAAACAAGGAAACAATTTCTAGGTGACCCCAAACATTTGAATGGTAGTGTATGTTATGTGAAATACATTTTCAGCTTGATAGCCTCCTCCATCAAATCACTGTCATCAGACGTGTTTGCACATGTACAGCGCGAGTCACCTCGGTGCACAGAACCCACTTGGCAGGTTATAAATAGGGCCATCCAGTCAGTTCCTTTGAGTGTGTTACAATCAAGGTGAGCAATATGGGGATAAATCAGCATCCCCTATTAAGGACTGAATACATGAATTCTAAAAGGGTTGAGGCACCAAATAAAAAAATCCCACAACACAGAGGTTGGACCACATGGTAATATCATTCAGATTCCCTCCAACTCTAAATTGCAAATTTTACAGCTTCTGAGCTTTAGTTGACATACACCTCAGCGCACCCGACATTCCAGAGACAACAATGAAGTGTGGGGGGTGAACAAGATAGGAACAGGGAGTTACGAACGTGAATCCAGGATTGTGCTTTTCCAACTCAGCGAGGGTAAATTATGGAGAATCATCTTAAAGGTAATCCGGTGACTCGCTCCTTGAGGAGGGATCATCCTTGCTGACTTGACACCATTGTTGCACTTCTTTTTTTTTAAGTATGTGCTTGTTAGTTAGGAGTCAGAAAACAAGTGTGTCCCTGAGTCTGTGGCTAATAGTGTTTCGCCGGGCCCATGTCCTTCCCTTTTGTGACTAATTTTACCAACTGTTTGTGAATTGCATGTCTTTGTTGTACAGCAGGTCTGACCTATTATAAATAACGTTACTTAGTATTAGTTACTGTAGGCTTCACAGCATGATAATGACGGTATCACACCACTTGTATGTATAATACGGAGATGTATTATCTCTTTACATAATGATTTATCTTTTTACGCAGCTACCAAATGTTTATGCTCCCGGTTTCAATTCCTCTCCTGACACCAGTTCAATAGACTAATGACGAGGCCTCGTTGGATATGGAAAGGATGCTTGTGTGTTATTAAGACTATCTGTGGTTATTGTCACATCACAGTAATAAAACACAATGATTAATCATTTGTTTTTAATCAAGGTGTGCCGTTTGCCTACCGAGTTAACCAAAACAATATATAATCTGTGAATAATATGGCATCGGAATTATTCATCATTTCCGGTGTTTAACATTTAATGCCGACATTAAATTGTAATTACTGCTTAATTACACTTTGATCAATGTAAGTGTGTCGGCATGCCAATGGTGTAGCCGTCCCTGTAGATCCGCCATTTACTCTCATGTTGGCTTCTGTGATGTTACTGTGTTTTATTTGAGTGATTACATCTGTCTATTTTTTTTTTACTTTGTGGGTTGTGCCAATTATGGTCTAATTTGCTAATTGCATCACTGCTTTCTCCCTCCTCGTCTTTGTTGACATGTACATGCCCCTTTGACCTCACACCTGCCTCACATTTGCCCCTAAGGAACCTCTCTGAAAGGCTACATTCTGGTATCTGGGTGGCAGGTAGCCTAGTGGTTAGAGCGTTGGACTAGTAACCAAAAGGTTGCAAGATCAAATCCCTGAGCTGACAAAGTAAAAATCGGTTATTCTGCCCCACAACAAGGCAGTTAACCCACTGTTCCTAGGCTGTCATTGAATTTAAATACTTTTTCTAAACTGACATGCCTCGTTAAATAAAGTTTACAAAATAATTATAACATTAAGTATACAGCTTAGAATGTATCCCCAGTGCAATGCTATGTTCTAAAGAGGTGGTATGCCAGTACGGTAATTTGAAAAGAGTCTCGATTCAGTGTAGCATATTTCACAAACTAGACACCAGCCATTTGCCACAGAGCTTCTACTAACTTCTGCTAGGCTGCAGACAGACAACATCTCGTATTATATATGTATTATTTTATAGTTCTCTTTTTTGCACAAAAGTATGTTAACTCATGAAGACATTCTGTCATTTGATCCTCCTCAAAGGTATCCGTCGATTCATCAACACATGAAGGAAAAGGGGGATAACTCTGAAAAGCGAATCGGTGAACAATTGTTCCCTCTTTTTCCCAGATAAAGAGAACTGTTTTCCATCCTCTATCCTCTCCTTTCCCCTCCAAGAATGAGTTCAATCAAGAAAAAGCCTTCCAGTAATTATGCCGATAAACAACAACATAACAACAGCCGGTCTTAATGAATGGCCCATAATTAATAATGTCTACTCTACCCTGAAAGGTGGGAGGGACATTTGTCCAATCACCAAAGAGGAATGATCCCAGAACCCATCTTAGTATGCCAATGCAGAATGCACTTAAAGTGAAAAGATAGAAGAACAAAGTAAAACTGTGGCATTTTCAGCCTTCCTCTCCCTTCCCTTCCCCTCCTCCTCCTTCAAGAAAGAAACTCTCCAAATGTTAATTAAATGCAATTAACAAAGGGAGGGGAACAAATTAATTAAAAAAACAAACAAAACAAACAAATGTCCTAAAATAGTGACAAATGAGCAAAAACAACAAGTCACAGTAACATTTCCCTATGTGGCAACATGGTGTATAGCTCTCCAATATCGCCATGGGCAACATGGCATGTTACTCTCCAATATCGCCATGGGCAACATGGCGTGTTACTCTCCAATATCGCCATGGGCAACATGGTGTGTTACTCTCCAATATCGCCATGGGCAACATGGTGTGTTACTCTCCAATATCGCCATGGGCAACATGGTGTGTTACTCTCCAACATCGCCATGGGCAACATGGTGTGTTACTCTCCAATATCGCCATGGGCAACATGGTGTGTTACTCTCCAACATCGCCATGGGGAACATGGTGTGTAGCTCTCCAACATCGCCATGGGCAACATGGTGTGTTACTCTCCAATATCGCCATGGGCAACATGGTGTGTTACTCTCCAACATCGCCGTGGGCAACATGGTGTGTTACTCTCCAATATCGCCATGGGGAACATGGTGTGTAGCTCTCCAACATCGCCATGGGGAACATGGTGTGTTACTCTCCAACATCGCCATGGGGAACATGGTTTGTAGCTCTCCAACATCGCCGTGGGCAACATGGTGTGTTACTCTCCAACATCGCCATGGGCAACATGGTGTGTTACTCTCCAACATCGCCATGGGCAACATGGTGTGTTACTCTCCAACATCGCCATGGGCAACATGGTGTGTTACTCTCCAACATCGCCGTGGGCAACATGGTGTGTTACTCTCCAACATCGCCGTGGGCAACATGGCGTGTTACTCTCCAACATCGCCATGGGCAACATGGTGTGTTACTCTCCAACATCGCCATGGGCAACATGGTGTGTTACTCTCCAATATCGCCATGGGCAACATGGTGTGTTACTCTCCAATATCGCCATGGGCAACATGGCGTGTAGCTCTCCAACATCGCCATGGGCAACATGGTGTGTTACTCTCCAACATCGCCATGGGCATGGTGTGTTACTCTTCAATATCGCCATGGGCAACATGGCGTGTTACTCTCCAACATCGCCATGGGCAACATGGCGTGTTACTCAATATCGCCCAACATCGCCATGGGCAACATGGTGTGTTACTCTCAACATCGCCATGGGCAACATGGTGTGTTACTCTCCAACATCGCCGTGGGCAACAACAATCGCCATGGGCAACATGGTGTGTTACTCTCCAACATCGCCATGGGCAACATGGTGTGTTACTCTCCAATATCGCCATGGGCAACATGGTGTGTTACTCTCCAATATCGCCATGGGCAACATGGCGTGTTACTCTCCAATATCGCCATGGGCAACATGGTGTGTTACTCTCCAACATCGCCATGGGCAACATGGTGTGTTACTCTCCAATATCGCCATGGGCAACATGGTGTGTTACTCTCCAATATCGCCATGGGCAACATGGCGTGTTACTCTCCAATATCGCCATGGGGAACATGGTGTGTAGCTCTCCAACATCGCCGTGGGCAACATGGTGTGTTACTCTTCAATATCGCCATGGGCAACATGGTGTGTTACTCTCCAACATCGCCGTGGGCAACATGGTGTGTTAGTCTCCAATATTGCCATGGGCAACATGGTGTGTTACTCTCAATATCGTGGGCAACGTGTTAGTCTTCAATATGCCATGGGCAACATGGCGTGTTACTCTCAATATCGCCATGGGCAACATGGCGTGTTACTCTCAATATCGCCATGGGCAACATGGCGTGTTACTCTCCAATATCGCCATGGGCAACATGGCGTGTTACTCTCCAATATCGCCATGGGCAACATGGCGTGTTACTCTCCAATATCGCCATGGGGCATACATGGCAACATGGTGTGTTACTCTCAATATCGCCGTGGGCAACATGGCGTGTTACTCTCCAATATCGCCATGGGCAACATGGTGTGTTACTCTCCAATATCGCCGTGGGCAACATGGCGTGTTACTCTCCAATATCGCCATGGGCAACATGGTGTGTTACTCTCCAATATCGCCATGGGCAACATGGCGTGTTACTCTCCAATATCGCCATGGGCAACATGGCGTGTTACTCTCCAATATCGCCATGGGCAACATGGTGTGTTACTCTCCAATATCGCCATGGGCAACATGGTGTGTTACTCTCCAATATCGCCATGGGCAACATGGTGTGTTACTCTCCAATATCGCCATGGGCAACATGGTGTGTTACTCTCCAATATCGCCATGGGCAACATGGTGTGTTACTCTCCAACATCGCCATGGGCAACATGGTGTGTTACTCTCCAATATCGCCATGGGCAACATGGTGTGTTACTCTCCAACATCGCCATGGGCAACATGGTGTGTTACTCTCCAATATCGCCATGGGCAACATGGTGTGTTACTCTCCAACATCGCCATGGGCAACATGGTGTGTTACTCTCCAACATCGCCATGGGCAACATGGTGTGTTACTCTCCAACATCGCCGTGGGCAACATGGTGTGTTACTCTCCAACATCGCCATGGGCAACATGGTGTGTTACTCTCCAACATCGCCGTGGGCAACATGGCGTGTTACTCTCCAACATCGCCATGGGCAACATGGCGTGTTACTCTCCAACATCGCCATGGGCAACATGGTGTGTTACTCTCCAACATCGCCATGGGCAACATGGTGTGTTACTCTCCAACATCGCCATGGGCAACATGGTGTGTTACTCTCCAACATCGCCGTGGGCAACATGGTGTCCAACATTGGGCAACATGGTGTGTTACTCTCCAACATCGCCATGGGCAACATGGTGTGTTACTCTCCAACATCGCCATGGGCAACATGGTGTGTTACTCTCAACATCGCCATGGGCAACATGGTGGGCAACATGGCGTGTTACTCTCCAATATCGCCATGGGCAACATGGCGTGTTACTCTCAATATCGCCATGGGCAACATGGTGTGTTACTCTCCAACATCGCCATGGGCAACATGGTGTGTTAGCTCTCCAACATCGCCATGGGCAACATGGTGTGTTACTCTCCAATATCATGGGCCATGGGCAACATGGTGTGTTACTCTCCAATATCGCCATGGGCAACATGGTGTGTTACTCTCCAATATCGCCATGGGCAACATGGCGTGTTACTCTCCAACATCGCCGTGGGCAACATGGTGTGTTACTCTCCAATATCGCCATGGGCAACATGGTGTGTTACTCTCCAACATCGCCGTGGGCAACATGGTGTGTTACTCTCCAATATCGCCATGGGCAACATGGTGTGTTACTCTCCAATATCGCCGTGGGCAACATGGCGTGTTACTCTCCAATATCGCCATGGGCAACATGGTGTGTTACTCTCCAATATCGCCATGGGCAACATGGCGTGTTACTCTCCAATATCGCCGTGGGCAACATGGCGTGTTACTCTGGGCAACAATATCGCCGTGGGCAACATGGCGTGTTACTCTCCAATATCGCCATGGGCAACATGGCGTGTTACTCTCCAATATCGCCATGGGGGCAACATGGCGTGTTACTCTCCAACATCGCCATGGGCAACATGGCGTGTTACTCTCCAATATCGCCATGGGCAACATGGTGTGTTACTCTCCAATATCGCCATGGGCAACATGGTGTGTTACTCTCCAATATCGCCATGGGCAACATGGTGTGTTACTCTCCAATATCGCCATGGGCAACATGGCGTGTTACTCTCCAATATCGCCATGGGCAACATGGCGTGTTACTCTCCAATATCGCCATGGGCAACATGGCGTGTTACTCTCCAATATCGCCATGGGCAACATGGCGTGTTACTCTCCAATATCGCCATGGGCAACATGGCGTGTTACTCTCCAATATCGCCATGGGCAACATGGCGTGTTACTCTCCAATATCGCCATGGGCAACATGGCGTGTTACTCTCCAATATCGCCATGGGCAACATGGTGTGTTACTCTCCAATATCGCCATGGGCAACATGGTGTGTTACTCTCCAATATCGCCATGGGCAACATGGCGTGTTACTCTCCAATATCGTCATGGGCAACATGGCGTGTAGCTCTCCAACATCGCCATGGGCAACATGGCGTGTAGCTCTCCAATATCGCCATGGGCAACATGATGTGTTACTCTCCAATATCGCCATGGGCAACATGGTGTGTTACTCTCCAATATCGCCATGGGGAACATGGTGTGTAGCTCTCCAATATCGCCATGGGCAACATGGTGTGTTACTCTCCAATATCGCCATGGGCAACATGGTGTGTTACTCTCCAATATCGCCATGGGGAACATGGTGTGTAGCTCTCCAATATCGCCATGGGCAACATGCTGTGTAGCTCTCCAATATCGCCGTGGGGAACATGGTGTGTAGCTCTCCAATATCGCCATGGGCAACATGGTGTGTAGCTCTCCAATATCGCCGTGGGGAACATGGTGTGTTACTCTCCAATATCGCCGTGGGGAACATGGTGTGTTACTCTCCAATATCGCCGTGGGGAACATGGTGTGTTACTCTCCAATATCGCCGTGGGCAACATGGCGTGTTACTCTCCAATATCGCCGTGGGCAACATGTCGTGTTACTCTCCAATATCGCCATGGGCAACATGGCGTGTAGCTCTCCAACATCGCCGTGGGCAACATGGCGTGTTACTCTCCAATATCGCCATGGGCAACATGGCGTGTAGCTCTCCAACATCGCCGTGGGCAACATGGTGTGTAGCTCTCCAATATCGCCATGGGCAACATGGCGTGTTACTCTCCAATATCGCCGTGGGCAACATGGTGTGTAGCTCTCAAACATCGCCGTGGGCAACATGGTGTGTAGCTCTCCAACATCGCCGTGGGCAACATGGCGTGTTACTCTCCAGTATCGCCATGGGGAACATGGTGTGTTACTCTCCAATATCGCCATGGGGAACATGGCGTGTAGCTCTCCAATATCGCCATGGGCAACATGGTGTGTTACTCTCCAATATCGCCATGGGCAACATGGCGTGTAGCTCTCCAACATCGCCATGGGCAACATGGCGTGTAGCTCTCCAATATCGCCATGGGCAACATGGTGTGTTACTCTCCAATATCGCCATGGGCAACATGGTGTGTTACTCTCCAATATCGCCATGGGGAACATGGTGTGTAGCTCTCCAATATCGCCATGGGCAACATGGTGTGTTACTCTCCAATATCGCCATGGGCAACATGGTGTGTTACTCTCAATATCGCCATGGGAACATGGTGTGTAGCTCTCAATATCGCCATGGGCAACATGCTGTGTAGCTCTTCAATATCGCCGTGGGAACATGGTGTGTAGCTCTCCAATATCGCCATGGGCAACATGGTGTGTAGCTCTCCAATATCGCCGTGGGGAACATGGTGTGTTACTCTCCAATATCGCCGTGGGGAACATGGTGTGTTACTCTCCAATATCGCCGTGGGGAACATGGTGTGTTACTCTCCAATATCGCCGTGGGCAACATGGCGTGTTACTCTCCAATATCGCCGTGGGCAACATGGCGTGTTACTCTCCAATATCGCCATGGGCAACATGGCGTGTAGCTCTCCAACATCGCCGTGGGCAACATGGCGTGTTACTCTCCAATATCGCCATGGGCAACATGGCGTGTAGCTCTCCAACATCGCCGTGGGCAACATGGTGTGTAGCTCTCCAATATCGCCATGGGCAACATGGCGTGTTACTCTCAATATCGCCATGGGCAACATGGGGCAACATGGTGTGTAGCTCTCAACATCGCCGTGGGCAACATGGTGTGTAGCTCTCCAACATCGCCGTGGGCAACATGGCGTGTTAGCTCTCCAACATCGCCATGGGGAACATGGTGTGTTACTCTCCAATATCGCCATGGGGAACATGGTGTGTTACTCTCAATATCGCCATGGGGAACAATATCGCCATGGGCAACATGGTGTGTTACTCTCCAATATCGCCATGGGCAACATGGCGTGTAGCTCTCCAACATCGCCATGGGCAACATGGCGTGTAGCTCTCCAATATCGCCATGGGCAACATGGTGTGTTACTCTCCAATATCGCCATGGGCAACATGGTGTGTTACTCTCCAATATCGCCATGGGGAACATGGTGTGTAGCTCTCCAATATCGCCATGGGCAACATGGTGTGTTACTCTCCAATATCGCCATGGGCAACATGGTGTGTTACTCTCCAATATCGCCATGGGGAACATGGTGTGTAGCTCTCCAATATCGCCATGGGCAACATGCTGTGTAGCTCTTCAATATCGCCGTGGGGAACATGGTGTGTAGCTCTCCAATATCGCCATGGGCAACATGGTGTGTAGCTCTCCAATATCGCCGTGGGGAACATGGTGTGTTACTCTCCAATATCGCCGTGGGGAACATGGTGTGTTACTCTCCAATATCGCCGTGGGGAACATGGTGTGATACTCTCCAATATCGCCGTGGGCAACATGGCGTGTTACTCTCCAATATCGCCGTGGGCAACATGGCGTGTTACTCTTCAATATCGCCATGGGCAACATGGCGTGTTACTCTCCAATATCGCCATGGGCAACATGGTGTGTAGCTCTCCAACATCGCCGTGGGCAACATGGCGTGTTACTCTCCAATATCGCCATGGGCAACATGGCGTGTAGCGCTCCAACATCGCAGTGGGCAACATGGCGTGTAGCTCTCCAACATCGCAGTGGGCAACATGGTGTGTAGCTCTCCAACATCGCAGTGGGCAACATGGTGTGTAGCTCTCCAACATCGCCGTGGGCAACATGGCGTGTAGCTCTCCAACATCGCCGTGGGCAACATGGTGTGTAGCTCTCCAACATCGCCGTGGGCAACATGGTGTGTAGCTCTCCAACATCGCCGTGGGCAACATGGTGTGTAGCTCTCCAACATCGTCGTGGGCAACATGGTGTGTAGCTCTCCAACATTGCCGTGGGCAACATGGTGTGTAGCTCTCCAACATCGCTGTGGGCAACATGATGTGTAGCTCTCCAACATCGCCGTGGGCAACATGGTGTGTAGCTCTCCAACATCGCAGTGGGCAACATGGTGTGTAGCTCTCCAACATCGCAGTGGGCAACATGGTGTGTAGCTCTCCAACATCGCCGTGTGCAACATGGTGTGTAGCTCTCCAACATCGCCGTGGGCAACATGGTGTGTAGCTCTCCAACATCGCCGTGGGCAACATGGTGTGTAGCTCTCCAACATTGCCATGGGCAACATGGTGTGTAGCTCTCCAACATCGCCGTGGGCAACATGGTGTGTAGCTCTCCAACATCGCCGTGGGCAACATGGTGTGTAGCTCTCCAACATCGCTGTGGGCAACATGGCGTGTAGCTCTCCAACATCGCCAATGGAGTATGGCTAATAACATCAGGCTCAGCTGGGTGAGGAGAAGATTGAAGAGATGAGTGTTGGGCTTTGCAGGTTGATAATAATTAGTTTGTGTTAATGAATTCGACAGGGTTTACACAAGGGGTTGGAAACAGTTCAGGGAACAGAATGGAAAAGCAGAATATATTTTTTTGGAGGAAAATAATCAGACCCGGGAACGAAAGTGACCTATACTGTTCCTGGATAGAACCGTTATTTTAAAAGCATTGGAACCGATTAATAACGTTATTTTAAAAGCATTGGAACCGATTAATAACGTTATTTTAAAAGCATTGGAACCAATTAATAACGTTAAAAAACGCAACAGAAGAGCCTATGCAAAGCCCTGACTCTGTCACTCAGAAAAGTTATTCCAGTGTCTGCCTTCCTGCCGAAAATACTTTTGCCAGTGTGTGTGTATGCATAAACTACCTGCCCATCCCTCTCCGAAGTATAGTAGCCTACTGATGTCACAAGCGTGATTTAGAGAAGAATGGATTAACCTTTTCAACACTAGTTAAGGATACTACATCTATCACATTGGATTCATTATATTGATTTATTATATGTTTACATTGCCACTCTGCACACAAATCAAATCCAATCAAATGTATTTATATAGCCCACACAAGCTTGTTAGGGGACACCTAGTCAGTTGCCCAACTGAATGCATTCAACCAAAGTGTGTCGTCAGCATTTAACCCGACCCCTCTTAATCAGACAGGTGTGGGGGGCTGTCGTTTGGTGTTAGCTGCCTAGCTCAAGGGAAGCACGGTAGATAATTCCAACTTGCAGGCTCGGGGAACAGAACCAGTGCCCTTTCAATTACTGGCCCAATGCGCTTAACCGCTAAGTTACCTGCCACCTATAGCTAGCTAGCTGGTCCAACGTTAAGCCAACTCTCTGAAGTTCAAAGACATTCAAAGTTCCTTCATAGAAAACAATCCCCGTATAATTCTCTGGGCCTAATTCAGATAATGCATGTTGTATAATTCTCTGGGCCTAATTCAGATAATGCATGTTGTATAATTCTCTGGGCCTAATTCAGATGATGCATGTTGTATAATTCTCTGGGCCTAATTCAGATAATGCATGTTGTATAATTCTCTGGGCCTAATTCAGATAATGCATGTTGTATAATTCTCTGGGCCTAATTCAGATAATGCATGTTGTATAATTCTCTGGGCCTAATTCAGATGATGCATGTTGTATAATTCTCTGGGCCTAATTCAGATAATGCATGTTGTATAATTCTCTGGGCCTAATTCAGATAATGCATGTTGTATAATTATCTGGGCCTAATTCAGATAATGCATGTTGTATAATTCTCTGGGCCTAATTCAGATGATGCATGTTGTATAATTCTCTGGGCCTAATTCAGATGATGCATGTTGTATAATTCTCTGGGCCTAATTCAGATAATGCATGTTGTATAATTCTCTGGGCCTAATTCAGATGATGCATGTTGTATAATTCTCTGGGCCTAATTCAGATGATGCATGTTGTATAATTCTCTGGGCCTAATTCAGATGATGCATGTTGTATAATTCTCTGGGCCTAATTCAGATGATGCATTGTGTATAATTCTCTGGGCCTAATTCAGATAATGCATGTTGTATA
>NC_068433.1:10155648-10168148 GCF_023373465.1 Oncorhynchus keta
ATATTCAACAGGTGTTGAGCATTCAAAAACACTTGGCTGAGATAATGAGTGGGCTGGACATGTTGAGAGATGAGTTTGGATTGGTCTACCATATAGACACCATCTGTCTATTGGAGCTGGTCAGTATGTTTAGGTAATCATATCGAATGCTGCTATATATATTTTTTATTGCATAGTAAAACTGCATAAACCTAATATCAAGTTAAAGTGTACTGTTAGCTAGCTAACTATATGTGTATGTATCCACTTTCTGGAGGACCGAGTTTTGAAATCAGTGGAATGGAGAAAAAAAAACAGTCTGGATTACATTGTCAAACGAAGGCAACCATGCATGGCATCAGACAGGATACTGTATATACTGGTAAGTTTTTCAGATATCACATATTTTAAATGTTGACAGAAAGTGGTTACACTTCAAATGTACTGTTAGCTAGCTAACATTAGCTGGCTGGGTCGCTAGCTAACGTTGTGTATGATATTTTTCTTCATATCTCAGACACATTTGCTTGACTAGTTATAGCCATAGAACCTGGTTGGTTAGCTACCTGCAAATTCATGCAGGGTAGTAACGTCATGAGTTGTGATTATGGTTAGCTATATGTCTTAACAAAAGACTCCACTCTAATTTTGACAAAGTATTTCCATTTCAAGTTAAAGTGTACTGTTAGCTAGCTAGCTAATGTTAGCTGGCTGGCTCGCTAACTAATGTTATGTCATGCGTTGGGATTCATTGTTTATCTGGCTAGCTATCTAGCTGAATTTCTTCACAAAAGACTCTCGTCTTAATATGCCAGAGCACAGAATAACTGATGTGTTTTGAACGCTCAACATGTTCAGTGTCAGTAAACATTGGCAACAAAGTGTCATTCAATTGTTGCCAGCAGCAAAGTTACAGTCACCAACGCTCTGGATAACATGGAAAAAAAAGCCCAACCAGCTTTGCTAGGGCAAGTAGAATGGTCAGAGTGGGGTCTTCTCTCATTATGTGTCTGGAAGTAGATATCCAATGTTAGCCAGTTAGCTTGGGTGCTTGACAGTATTTGCGAAGTCAGAGCTTTCAGAACAACCCTACTTATTAGCCAGAGCATCCAGTGTGCGCTCTGAATGCGAAACCACAGATAGGGCAAGTAATGTTCAGTGAGCGGTTCTCTCTTTCTTAGATGTCTGGAAGTAGCTGGCAAGTTAGTACATAACGGTTGGCTCAACCCTTAATTAAAGAGATGGGTGGGGGCTAAGGCTTAAGAGGGTGTGAACAATGCTGAATGGGTGTAGACAAAGAAGGGCTCTCAAATAGTAGTACGAAAACATTGAAAGACGGTTTTCTCAAAAGTGAGTTTCCAAGTTGATCATATTTCAAGCAGAATCACTTTCCCATTGTTTCCTCCAATGCGGTGTATGAAATACCATTTTGTAGCTCTGAGTCTCTACTTTCATCCAATGTAAAAAAACAGACATTCAAATGTGGCTACATTACACCGAATCCAGGTGGTGAGTCACGTACAATCTATCCTCTTAATTTAAGGATCAACACCAAATTGAAATAAACCAAATCTAACTTGTCTGTAGCTCAGGATCTGAAGCAAGGATTCTTGACACCATTTGAAAGGAAACACTTTGAAGTTTGTGGAAATGTGAAATTCATGTAGGAGAATATAACACAATAGATCTGGTAAAAGTCAATACAGAGAAGAAATGCAAGAGAAAGGCCATAATGTATTATTCCAGCCAAGGCACAATTTAGATCTTGGCCACTAGATGGCAGCAGTATATGTGCAACATTTCAGACTGTTCCAATGAACCATTACATATACTGTATGTTCTAAATATTGTATCAAGACGTCCCACATGTGCCTAATTGGTTAACTAATACATTTTAAAGTTCATAATTGTGCACTCTCCTCAAACAATAGCATGGTATTAATTCACTGTAATAGCTACTAAATTGGACAGTGCACTTAGATTAACAAGAATGTAAGCTTTCTGCCAATATCAGATATGTCTATGTCCTGGGAAATGTTCTTGTTACTTACAACCTCATGCTAATCGCATTAGCCTACATTAGCTTAACTGTCCCTTGGGGGAGGGGGGTTGATCCTATAGAGGTTTTAAAGCATGTATACTTATACAGTCTATCCTCTAGAAAACATTGTTTGCACAGTTACTGTAAGCATGACATTCTGTTGAACTTGTTGATGGATTTGGTGTTTTTAAAAACCACTCCAGCTATTTATATCTATCATTTTAAACTACTAACGTTCCCTCACAGCAAGTAGAACTCCACAGCATCCAACGGTAACTGGAGTGGGTGAATAAAACAAACAGAGACAAAAACCCTACAGGATAAATGCTTGCTTTTAGTTTTTATTTTCAGAGTACTCGACCCTACTCCCCACATCTCTGTGGCAGTTGAAGTATCCCTCTCTCTTGGCTGCTGATCTTAAGATCCAGTGACAGCCAAAGTTCCTTAGCTCTCAGATGAAAGCCTGGCTTAGAGAATGGCCCTTGCTTCCTCTACCTGACGCTGCAAGCCAATAACACAGGTGAGCTAAAGCCTGTGACTGTGGCAAATAAAAATATGGAGGGAACGAAACAAAAAAAGGTTAGTTGACAGAAAAGCAGAGAGTCGCAATGAACCTTCCGTCCAGGGCTCATGCAGCCTGACAGAGATTTAGGTTGCAATATCAAAGAGAAAAATAGAGGAGAAACACTCCCACATTAGAATACAAGAAAGGATAGGAAAGGACAAGTAAAAGTCCATAGCCTTATGTCAATGACAGTGTGTGACTCCAGGCTTAGCCAGAGCTCAGAGACTGTCTAGCAACCACATACAGGCAACTGGAGTTTCTGCAAACAGGCAGTAGATGACTTTGCTTGCAATAGCTTCATCAGTGTCATCAATGAGCAGGGATCCCTACTGCAGATGAATATAAAATGTATGTGTTTTTCCTTGATTGGGTGTGTTTGTTGAGGTGAGGTGATATTATTTTCAGTAGTTATTGTGTCGATGCACAAATCCTTCAAACGGCTGTTGCTGCATCCCTTGTATTCTGGAGCCCTCGGGGTGAGTTGAACACTTTTCTATGTCCTCTTCTGACCCACGTTGGACATTTGTCACTATAGTCTTGTCCACCCAGGGCCCAGGCCCAACCTTATAACAGCCTCTACAGCTCTAACCTCATCTCTGTACAAAAAGCCCTGACAAACGAATGATCATCACTCCACAATGGTAAGGCAATCATGTCTGCACAAGACAGATTGTGCTGTTAAGGTGCTCCATAATTTAATATCCCATTCTTTCTTCATTTCTCTTCTCTCTCTCCCTCTTTCTCTTGCTCTCGCTCCCCTCAGTCACTCAGTCACTCACTCACTCACTCTCACCCTCCCTACTCCTCTCCTCCTACTCTCCTCCCCCGCCCTCGGGCCGACGAAGTCAAACCAAGTTTTTTTTAAATCTATTAAATGACGTCATAAAACTAATCCTCCCTGGGGAACATGAATCAAATGACAGATTCTTCCCTCGGCCTACCTTTGACACGTGTATGCACATCTCAGGATGATAGATTTAAATTAGCCTCAGTGTGCCTTAAATTATTGACCCTGTCTCGGTTTTTCAGCTCCTTCCTGCAATCCGTTTAGCCGTGGAGTAGAGGGGTGGACCAAAGAAGAAAAGAGGAGGGATGCTTTTTTTTTTCTTCGGGAGCTGTCTAACTCACCGACTCTTCTATGAAACTTGAGTTAAGAGAGTAGGAGGGAGAAGGAGAGTGAAAAAGGGAGAAGGGGAGAGAGAGAGAGAGAGAGAGAGAGAGAGAGAGAGAGAGGGTTTCTCTATTCTAGAAGGCTAAATGCATGAAATAGCTTGTTGGGGCTCTCTTAATAATGTACCATACATTAAAAAAAATATGATTAGCATGTTTAATAACTGCATGTATTGTTATGCTAATGTGTGCTAATTCAGCGGAATATTTCACATTCTAATCATATTTAAAATATAGGGTATTATGGATGTATTTGTATTTATCCAGCATATATTGTAAAATGTATGTTTATCCACGATAAACCCATTCAGGGAGATGCAGATTTTAATTCAATTTAACACAATTAAAAACACGAGTATGCAGAACAATTCAGCTATGCCAAATGTGTGTAATTGCTCAACTGAAGTTGCCACTTCTTTCAGTTGTCTTGAATTGTGTTTGTTACTGTCACCCTGTACCTTTCTGCGGTCACATGACCTAACGCCCGGTGTATCCCGCGCATCAGGTCTGTTTCAGCAGGAGTTGTCTCAGTGTCTCTAATGAACTCGTGGTTAAGACTGACAGGTGGGTTATGGACCTCTGTGTGTAAAGAGTATACAAAACCCGAGACTGTATGTGTGTGTGTGTGTGTGTGTGTGTGTGTGTGTGTGTGTGTGTGTGTGTGTGTGTGTGTGTGTGTGTGTGTGTGTGTGTGTGTGTGTGTGTGTGTGTGTGTGTGTGTGTGTGTGTGTGTGTGTGTGTGTGTGTGTGTGTGTGTGTGTGTGTGTGTGTCCAGTGCCGCCCCTGTCCAGTAGTCTTCCAGCATACGTTGTACCACAGAGCTCAGATGTTTGTACAACGGACCACATCATCTGTGAGATTGTTTCACCACTGAATCCAACCCCAGGTAACATAGCGTACGTTCAGGAACGAAACGTCGATGTCGGCCGTGGAGTCAGGGGAATCAAAAACAACCGACGACGTATGTCCTGCCCCTTTTACAATGGTTCAGTGTTTTTCTTAATGACGCATAACTCAACCTGTTGTGTTTTGTTGTCTTTGTCAGTGTCATGACTTTGAAGTCCTGTTTCATTACAGTGACGTTCTATTTCTACCATGACAGTCCCGTATCATTATGTCTACCATGACAGTCCAGTATCATTATGTCTACCATGACAGTCCAGTATCATTATGTCTACCATGACAGTCCAGTGTCATTATGTCTACCATGACAGTCCCGTATCATTATGTCTACCATGACAGTCCAGTATCATTATGTCTACCATGACAGTCCAGTATCATTATGTCTACCATGACAGTCCAGTATCATTATGTCTACCATGACAGTCCCGTATCATTATGTCTACCATGACAGCCAGTATCATTATGTCTACCATGAGGGTCCAGTATCATTATGTCTACCATGACAGTCCAGTATCATTATGTCTACCATGACAGTCCAGTATCATTATGTCTACCATGACAGTCCAGTATCATTATGTCTACCATGACAGTCCAGTATCATTACGTCTACCATGACAGTCCCGTATCATTATGTCTACCATGACAGTGATCATTATGTCTACCATGACAGTCCTGTATCATTATGTCTACCATGACAGTCCAGTATCATTATGTCTACCATGACAGTCCAGTATCATTATGTCTACCATGACAGTCCAGTATCATTATGTCTACCATGACAGTCCAGTATCATTAGTCTACCATGACAGTCCGTATCATTATGTCTACCATGACAGTCCAGTATCATTATGTCTACCATGACAGTCCAGTATCATTATGTCTACCATGACAGTCCAGTATCATTATGTCTACCATGACAGTCCAGTATCATTATGTCTACCATGACAGTCCAGTGTCATTAGTCTACCATGACAGTCCAGTATCATTATGTCTACCATGACAGTCCAGTATCATTATGTCTACCATGACAGTCCAGTATCATTATGTCTACCATGACAGTCCTGTATCATTATGACATGACAGTCCAGTATCATTATGTCTACCATGACAGTCCAGTATCATTATGTCTACCATGACAGTCCAGTATCATTATGTCTACCATGACAGTCCAGTATCATTATGTCTACCATGACAGTGTATCATTATGTCTCATGACAGTCCAGTATCATTATGTCTACCATGACAGTCCAGTATCATTATGTCTACCATGACAGGCCAGTATCATTAGTCTACCATGACAGTCCAGTATCATTATGTCTACCATGACAGTCCAGTATCATTATGTCTACCATGACAGTCCAGTATCATTATGTCTACCATGACATGACAGTCCAGTCCAGTATCATTATGTCTACCATGACAGTCCAGATCATGTACCCAGTATCATTATGTCTACCATGACAGTCCAGTATCATTATGTCTACCATGACAGTCCTGTATCATTATGTCTACCATGACAGTCCAGTATCATTATGTCTACCATGACAGTCCAGTATCATTATGTCTACCATAGTCCAGTATCATGATGTCTACCATGACAGTCCAGTATCATTATGTCTACCATGACAGTCCAGTATCATTATGTCTACCATGACAGTCCAGTATCATTATGTCTACCATGACAGTCCAGTATCATTATGTCTACCATGACAGTCCAGTATCATTATGTCTACCATGACAGTCCAGTATCATTATGTCTACCATGACAGTCCCGTATCATTATGTCTACCATGACAGTCCAGTATCATTATGTCTACCATGACAGTCCAGTATCATTATGTCTACCATGACAGTCCAGTATCATTATGTCTACCATGACAGTCCAGTATCATTATGTCTACCATGACAGTCCAGTATCATTATGTCTACCATGACAGTCCAGTATCATTATGTCTACCATGACAGTCCAGTATCATTATGTCTACCATGACAGTCCAGTATCATTATGTCTACCATGACAGTCCAGTATCATTATGTCTACCATGACAGTCCTGTATCATTATGTCTACCATGACAGGCCAGTATCATTATGTCTACCATGAGGGTCCCGTATCATTATGTCTACCATGACAGTCCAGTATCATTATGTCTACCATGACAGTCAGTATCATTATGTCTACCATGACAGTCCAGTATCATTATGTCTACCATGACAGTCCAGTATCATTATGTCTACCATGACAGTCCCGTATCATCATGTCTACCATGACAGTGTATCATCATGTCTACCATGACAGTCCTGTATCATTATGTCTACCATGACAGTCCAGTATCATTATGTCTACCATGACAGTCCAGTATCATTATGTCTATCATGACAGTCCAGTATCATTATGTCTACCATGACAGTCCCATCATTACGTCTACCATGACAGTCCCGTATCATTATGTCTCCCATGACAGTGTCATTATGACCAAGTCCAGTATCATTATGTCTACCATGACAGGTATCATTATGTCTAATGTCCAGTATCATTATGTCTACCATGACCAGTGTCATTATGTCTTGTCCAGTATCTATGTCTACCATTCCAGTATCATTATGTCTACCATGACAGTCCCGTATCATTGTCTACCATGACAGTCCAGTATGACGTCTACCATGACAGTCCCGTATCATTACGTCTACCATGACAGTCCCGTATCTATGTCTACCATGACAGTCCAGTATCATTATGTCTACCATGACAGTCCAGTATCATTATTCTACCATGACAGTCCAGTTGTTCTACCATGACAGTCCCGTATCGTTATGTCTACCATGACAGTCCAGTATCGTTATGTCTACCATGACAATGGCCAGTATCATTATGTCTACCATGACAGTCCAGTATTTATGTCTACCATGACAGTGTATCATTTTTACCATGACAGTCAGTATCTATGTCTACCATGACAAAATGTATCTACCATGACCATCCTACCTTTATCATTATGTCTACCATGACAGTGTATCATTATGTCTACCATGACAGTCCAGTATCATTATGTCTACCATGACAGTCCAGTATCATTATGTCAAAATGGCCACCATCCATTATGTCTTTAGGCTTGTTTATGCTGACAGTCTATCATTATGTCCCAAATGGCCATGACCAGTATCCGCGTTAGGGATTTAGGCTTGTTTTTTGCAGTGATCCTTTTCATCCCCAAAATGTTCCACATGACACATTCATGTTGTAAACACTGTTTGACAATGACAAGGGGACAACTCATGCCTTTTTATTGTCGAATGAGTGACGTTGTGATACTGTGTATCAGTTTCCTAATTTGCCATCTACTTTAGGCTTGTTTATGCTCTCTATCTCCAAAATGGCCACCATCCACTTTAGTCTTGTTTATGCTCTCTGTCAATGATCTCTATTCTCAAAATGGCCACCATCCGCTTTAGGCTTGTTTTTGCTCTCTATCCCCAAAATGGCCACCATCCGCTTTAGGCTTGTTTTTGCTCTCTATCCCCAAAATGGCCACCATCCGCTTTAGGCTTGTTTTTGCTCTCTATCCCCAAAATGGCCACCATCCGCTTTAGGCTTGTTTATGCACTCTATCCCCAAAATGGCCACCATCCGCTTTAGGCTTGTTTTTGCTCTCTATCCCCAAAATGGCCACCATCCGCTTTAGGCTTGTTTTTGCTCTCTATCCCCAAAATGGCCACCATCCGCTTTAGGCTTGTTTATGCTCTCTATCCCCAAAATGTCCGCCAGCTGCTCTAGGCGCCACAGTGCATTGTTGCAAGAGTATTTATTCCTTGTGCCACTATTTATATTTGTATTATATTTTTTACATCTTTATCTTCACTCTTCATTGTTGGAAAAGGAACCATAAGTAAGCCTTTCACTGTTAGTCTACACCTGTTGTTTACGAAGCATGTGACAAATACAATTTGATTTGATTTGATGTCCAAGCCAATTGAGAGGAAGCCAGGCCTTTTTGACAGAGACACAGTGTTCAACACTGCTACAGCTTTGTGAACAGTCAGCTTCCAATTTGATATAATCCTGTTCATTGCAGGGATGTGAGAGCTAAAATAGAGGCAGAGATGGGAAGGCTTATCTGTGTGTGTGTGTGTGTGTGTGTGTGTGTGTGTGTGTGTGTGTGTGTGTGTGTGTGTGTGTGTGTGTGTGTGTGTGTGTGTGTGTGTGTGTGTGTGTGTGTGTGTGTGTGTGTGTGTGTGTGTGTGTCCATGCACTGGCTCTGTTTGCAATATCAGCAACGGAGATCCTGTGCTCTGGCAGACTGATTTAACATATTTTGTCGACAGAGATGGGGTCCTGTCACACTGAACACATCACCTCAGCTGCTGGCCTGTTAAGATGCTGCCGCCTCTGCATCGCATCCCTCCATTCTTCCCATCTTCCTCTTCTCTTCTCCACATCTAATCAGGATTTTTAGAAGTCTGGTAGGGGAACAATTGAGTGAATAGATATTGCGTACATTCTATATCTGTTTGTGAATCCATTTCTGGGGATGTCTGTGTGTATGTGTACTGATCACAACTGCACAAAACATCAGTCTATATTAAAAAAAAAGAGAGATAGAGATCTAAGGAAACAGAAACATTACCCTGGCTCAAGATGATGCTCTCTCCAATTAAAAAGGTAATATGTGTTGTCATGGTAACCGCTTCCCGCAGGCAAAGGGAGAGGGATAGTTGTAAGTAGTGTCTGTAGAAGAAGTGAGGGTCTGTAGAGGAAGTGAGGGTATGTAGAGGAAGTGGGGGTCTGTAGAGGAAGCAGGGGTCTGTTGAGGAAGTGGGGGTCTGTAGAGGAAGTGGGGGTATGTAGAGGAAGCGAGGGTCTGTAGAGAAAGTGGGGGTTTGTAGAGGAAGCGGGGGTCTTTAGAGGAAGCGGGGGTCTGTAGAGGAAGTGGGGGTATGTAGAGGAAGGGAGGGTCTGTAGAGGAAGTGGGGGTCTGTAGAGGGAGTGAGTGGGGGTCTGTAGAGGAAGTGGGGGTCTGTAGAGGAAGTGGGGGTCTGTAGAGGAAGTGGGGGTCTTTAGAGGAAGCGGGGGTCTATAGAGGAAGTGTAGATCTGTAGAGGAAGTGGGGGTCTGTAGAGGAAGCGAGGGTCTGTAGAGAAAGTGGGGGTCTGTAGAGGAAGCGGGGGTCTGTAGAGGAAGCGGGGGTCTTTAGAGGAAGCGGGGGTCTGTAGAGGAAGCGGGGGTCTGTAGAGGAAGGGAGGGTCTGTAGAGGAAGTGGGGGTCTGTAGAGGGAGTGGGGGTCTGTAGAGGAAGTGGGGGTCTGTAGAGGAAGTGGGGGTCTTTAGAGGAAGCGGGGGTCTATAGAGGAAGTGAAGATCTGTAGAGGAAGTGGGGGTCTGTAGAGGAAGTGAAGGTCTGTAGAGGAAGTGAGGGTCTGTAGAGGAAGTGGGGGTCTGTAGAGGAAGTGGGGGTATGTAGAGGAAGTGGGGGGTCTGTAGAGGAAGTGGGGGTATGTAGAGGAAGTGGGGGTATGTAGAGGAAGTGGGGGTCTGTAGAGGAAGTGGGGGTCTGTAGAGGAAGTGGGGGTATGTAGAGGAAGTGGGGGTCTGTAGAGGAAGTGGGGGTATGTAGAGGAAGTGGGGGTATGTAGAGGAAGTGAGGGTCTGTAGAGGAAGTGGGGGTATGTAGAGGAAGTGGGGTCTGTAGAGGAAGTGGGGGTATGTAGAGGAAGTGGGGGTATGTAGAGGAAGTGGGGGTCTGTAGAGGAAGTGGGGGTATGTAGAGGAAGTGGGGGTATGTAGAGGAAGTGAGGGTCTGTAGAGGAAGCGGGACGCTGCAGAGGACCCAAATAGACCTGAAACATGCCGGGTAGAAAAGGATGATATGATGTGAGAAGATGTGTTTCTCAGCCAGGATCACTCGAAACCAGGACAATTGAATAGGAATAAATGCATGATATTGCACCCCATGGTAATCGCAGTTCAGACATGGCCTTTAACAAGCATATGATATTTAAAGTCACACCACCCACAATTATTGCACTGGCTTATGACACAAATTAATGAGGGTGTTTTGCAAACGTTTTGATAATAATGATTCCCGTTGCCTTGTTTGTGATGAAATAGACTGGAGTGCAGGAGGTCAGAGGGTGGGTTCAAACGGGTTCCAAATGGCACAGACTCTTTATCCACTCAGGCAGGGAATCAAAGATGATGAGCTCAAGACTGAAGTGCATCTGTATGTCTTATGCAAATACAGAAGACATAAAGCACAAACACAACTAGACAATCACACACACACACACACACACACACATACATAAACATACACACACACACATACAGAAACACACACACACACAGCCGAATGAAGTGTTGAGGCTCATTTCGTTTCAGACTTTTATCTCTTTGACAAATTCCCTCATCCGGATAGATCTAATTTAAAACAAAGCACCTCAGAATCCCTGGTTGTTTTCAGGAAAGTCTGACTTCTCATTCTCACTACCTGTCTCATGGAAGAAATGTCTGACAAACACACGCACACACACACACACACACACACGCACACATTCTCTCACACACACGCACACATTCTCTCACACACACACACACACCGTGTATCGGATGTGTCACAACAGATTCCCCTCATCACTGACATATTGTAGGAAGGTAAGTATAATAATATTATGTCATGTAATATTCAAGGTCAAGTAGAAGTAACATTATTGCATAGATTTAAATAGACAACATCACTAATTACTCATATTTTAAGAAGATATGCAAATGGTTAAAACAGGGATCTTGACACAGCCTTCACCTTTAATTAAAAAGTAGATCCTCTCCTTCTACCCTCTCCTTCTACCCTCTCCTTCTACCCTCTCCATCTATCGTCTCCTTCTATCGTCTCCTTCTACCCTCTCCGACTATTCTCTCCAATTGTCCTCTCCTTCTACCCTCTCCTTCTATCGTCTCCTTCTATTCTCTCCTTCTACCCTCTCCTTCTGGGTCTCATTCTACTTTCTTCTACCCTCTCCTTCTATCCAGTCCTTCTATCCTCTCCTTCTATCCTCTCCTTCTATCCTCTCCTTCTACCCTCTCCTTCTACACTCTCATTTTACCCTCTCCTTCTATCCTCTCCTTCTACCCTCTCATTCTACCCTCTCATTTTACCCTCTCATTCTACCCTGCCTCTCCTTCTATCTTCTCCTTTTATCCTCTCCTTCTATCCTCTCCTTTTACCCTCTCCTTCTATCCTCTCCTTCTATCCTCTCCTTCTATCCTCTCCTTCTACCCTCTCCTTCTACCCTCTCATTCTACCCTCTCCTTCTACCCTCTCCTTCTACCCTCTCATTTTACCCTCTCCTTCTACCCTCTCCTTCTATCCTCTCCTTCTACCCTCTCCTTTTATCCTCTCCTTCTATCCTCTCCTTCTATCCTCTCCTTCTACCCCCCTCATACCCTCTCCTTTTACCCTCTCCTTTTACCCTCTCCTTTTACCCTCTCCTTCTACCCTCTCCTTCTACCCTCTCCTTTTACCCTCTCCTTCTACCCTCTCCTTCTACCCTCTCCTTCTATCCTCTCCTTCTATCCTATCCTTCTATTGTCTCCTTCTATCCTCTCCTTCTATCCTCTCCTTCTATCGTCTCCTTCTATCCTCTCCTGCTCTCATCCCCCTCTCATGGTCATGGATGGTGGCCATCCCTCTCTCTTTTCCTCTCCTCCTCCTCTCCTCCCCCTCTCATGGTCATGGATGGTGACCATCCCTCTCTCTTAACCTCTCCTCCTCCTCTCGTCCCCCTCTCTCTCTTGATCAGGGGGGATGATAGGGGGAGGGGGGCTATAGACATTTACCAGCAGGGAGGTAT